>NC_142936.1:74839160-74970125 GCF_046866305.1 Octopus bimaculoides | reverse complement strand
ATATATATTATATGGAGAGAGAGAAAGAAGGGGAGGGGAGGGAGGAGAGAGTGTGACAGATAGGCAGGCAGACTGGCGAGCAGACAGACAACCAGATAGATAGATAGATAGATAGATAGATAGATAGATAGATAGATAGATAGATAGATGGATGGATGGATAGATATATGAGTGTGTGTTTGCGTAATGAGATGAAATAATAAACGGAAACCAGAAAATCAAATGCAACGGATCTGCTATTGTGATAATCTCTCTTTTTTGATAGAGATCTCGTTTCAAGTTGTATTGTTTCTTTTATTGATATTTTGTATATTTGTTCTCTTGTTTGTTTTTCTTTTCTTTTCTTTTTTTTTTCAGAAACACATTGCAATAAAGCAATTACATCGTGGAAGAATCATATAAAAACTGTTATATTCACCTTTTTTTTTTTTTTTTTTTGTGTTTTTCAGATTACTAAAATGGTTCTTCTACGGTTTAATTGCTTTAGATTCAACATAACGATTTCATATCATAGTCACCCGCCAGACAACTACAACGCCGAAATTAAGAAAGAAAACAAAAATGCGTTTAGTTAGTATAAGATATTGTGTGTGTGTGTGTGTGTGTGTGTGTATTTGGAAGAAAGGATTGGGAAATAACGATAACACAAAAAGAGATGAATTAAGTTAAGGATGCCAGGCAATAGAAAATCTTATTGTAAGTGCTTAATTATCATTTGTAATTGTTGTTAATGATAATGATGGTGTTGGTGGATGATAAATGACAACAACGACGATGATGGTGATGATGATGATGGTAACTATCATGATTACGATTGCTCTGGTGATGACGATGATGATGATGACTATTGATGACTAGATGAGGATGATGATGATGATGATGATGATGATGATGATGATGATGATGACTACCATTGCTGATGACTGTATGACGATGATGATGACAACGATTGCTATGACGATGACGACTGCGATGATGAAGAGGAGGACGGCGACGACAACGTTGATGATGATGATGATGATGATGATGATGATGATGATGGCGAGACGACGATAACGATGATCGAAGTGGTTATGGTGGTGGTGGTGGTGGTGGATGGTGAGGATGATGATGATGATCACGATGATGATGATGATGATGATGAAGGTGAGATTTTTTCAGCACGAGGGAGCTCCATGCCACAGATAGCGAGCAAAACAACACAGTCTGGCTGATGAAGGTGTTACCATATTGAAAGATTGGCCAGCTCAGAGCTCTGAGCAAATGTGGACAGAACTAAAGATAAGTGTTCGTCAGAAGAATCCATACAATCTTGATGAGTTGTGGAACTCAGTCACAGAGAATGGCATCTCATATCTGTGAAGATGGTAAAGGATTTCTACGCATCTCTTCACAGGCGCATTGAAACAATTATTCAAGCTAAGGGAAGCCACACGAAATATTAACTATGTACAGTAACTTCTTGAAATGAACATTATGTCATATATTTTCATTACAGACATTTTTTTCTGTTTTAAGACACTGTATGTTGATTTTATGGCCATTTTTTGGTGGTCGTCTCGCATCTTCCCCTCTTATTCAGAACCCCTACTACAAAATATAATGATTAAGTATGGATATGACTCTAACATGGCCAATGTTTCATCTGTAAAAAACGCAATGCGAAACATCCACTTATAAGTTGGCAACCAGTAGAATTTTATAATAGCTTAAAGTGGCCGAAGACTTTTGCACGGTACTGTAAATACATACATATATACATACATACAAACATAGAAAACCGGTTGAGATTCGAACTATAGTTCTTGTATTTTCTCAGTCTAAAATCACGACCTAATTATTTTCATAAAAGGAAGAGTCGACATACAAGATATTATCGCCAACACGAATACGGCTTGACCAATCAGCACTGGCTGACTTATTTGTGGTTAATACGGCAATTTCATGGGAAGCGTGGAAGTTTTCTCGCCAAATGGAGTCTAAAACTTGGGCCGACAGGTTATTCATGGCGTGTTAGTTCAACTTAGAGCTGCTTCAAGATTTGCTCGAATCGGTCGGTTTTCCCATCTGGTAGTCTTTCAGCTATCTATTTTTCTTTCCTATTCATAAGTCTTAATAAATAGTATCAATCAACAAATACCCAGTATATGCGATGATTCATATACCCTGTACCACTTATACAATATTAACTTACTGAATGTACATTCGTAAATACAGTGACGTGGTAAACAAAATATTTAGAAACTCTGATGAAACTTATAGTGATTATTGTCAATACATGCAACCTAAAAGTCTACTTGATATGAGAACAACTAAAAAAGGTTTATATCAACCACCCAACACTATTTGAGAAGTAGTTACTTTTACATCTAGATTCATAAATGAGTTAGATAAAAGTGGATGCACCTATGACTGCAATGAAATCAGAAAATCGAATCTGTAAATTATCAATAATCTTTAAGAGGTTTTTTTTTTTTGCATATTTATTGATTGGTATTAAATGTGATTGCAGTCTCCAAGTGCAAACTATTATTTGAAACTGAAAACGTTGAACATTTTCATGTGTATCTGAGATTTCCACGACATCGATTGTCTAAGCTTTTATCGAACTCACCAACTGTGAAATAATTTCGATTTATCTTTGAAGTTCGTGATTAAAGTTATTAATCAATGTTGTTATCACGTTCAAAAATGATTAACCGGCTAGCCATGATAGATTACTAAATTCATCACGAGAATTCATCACGGTGTTATGAAAAACAAAATGACTTCGAGAAACAGCTCTTCAAATCTAGAAGCTTTTTCCCCTTCCTGTGGCCAACACAGTGTCCACTCTCTCTAAATGGTCCTTAATTATCCTTTCTTGCAGAGGCTTTGCCTGAGTGGAGTTATGTCCATTGTTAAGGTGTGTGTATGTGGTGGGGTGGGTGAACTGGACGTCACTGCCCTTTCACTATTCAATGGTGCACCCTCAGATTTTGAAAATACAGTTTACAAAAATCGTCCTACAATACATTTCTTGAAGTCTGACTAAAATGCCCATCACTAAAGGAGCACCCTGGACGGCACTGGCCCCTCACTATTCAATGGTGCACCTTCGAATTTAGAAAATACAGCTTACAAAAATCTTTTTGCAATACAAATTGGTGCCCATCCAGAATATTCTGAAGCACCTCTAGGCACCAAAGTCTGGCGACGGACCTTGGTAGAGTTTATTATTTTAACAATCACGTTCATGACGTGTCTATATTTAATAACTTGTAATTGATGAAGTGGAGACTCATAAAAGATGGAAAAGCTTCGTACTTCTTACAAAGACTACTCGTAACAATACCATTTTTTTTCTATCATTACTGGAATACCGTCTGTTGTAACTGAAACTCATTTTTTAACTTCGAAGTCGATCATTTAATTCTTTATAAAATTCACCACACTATGGTAAAAAAGAAAAAGAAATCCATCAGTGAAAAATAGCTTTTTAACTCTACAATCTTATGATGTCTTCACATTTAATAAGTCTGAAATATAAAACTTACTGTTGAATGATATAATGGTAACATGCAAAGATTAACAATAGCCATTATTCTTTCTATCATTGCTGGAGCACCATTCGTTGTGAATGAAACCAATTATTAAAGTGGTACATCATTTTCACGAGCAAAATTCTTGGAAGTTTGATCAATACTTTCAAAACGCGTTTTCGATTTTTGAGGAAAGTGATAAAAATTTCTCTTTTATATTTGAGAAAATCATACGAAAAAGAGGGAAAAAAAGATAATTTGGGAAATGCCAACAATACCAGTTGATTCATCAAAATGCAAGCTAAAAGAATCTGCATTTTACCAAATCAAATTTTATTGTTCCGTAGGTGCAGGCATGGCTGTATGGTTAAGAAGTTTGCTTTGCAGCTGCCTGGTTTCAAATGCAATCCCATTACACGGTACTTTGATGGAGTGTCTTCTACTAAGACCGCTGGTTTACCAATACTTTGTGAGTAAATTTAGAGTTTACGTCGTCGTAACTTAGCAAAAAGAGTTTGAGAGGATAAGTACAAAACTTAAAACAAGTACTGGAGCCTATCTATTAATTAACCCCTTTAAAGCGGCGTCCCAACATGTCTGCAATCCAATGACTTAAACAAGTAAAAGATAAAATAAAATAAGAGAAAATAAGAGAAAATTTAAAAAGTATATTTTGAACTACGTGTAACTGTATTCTTCTTAAATGGCATAGATTTTATTGATGTATCAGCAATTTTTTTTTATCAAACAAAACTGTGTTAGTCTCAACTACACGTTCTTTCCTCGTTTCCTCATTAACGAAAGGTGTTTTCTTTTTGGCAACTACTTTTATGACAATGAAAGATGCCGTTGTAAGCGCAGTTGATTTAGAAATAAATTACATCTTATTCTATATGTATAATTAATTTTTCTCTTTTTGCTTTTGCATACTAGCCAACTTATTTTCCATTGCTTCGCTCTAGCCTTTCTTAAAGTCCTGTTGGCCAGGATATTCAACAATAATCATCCTTGCTGATTGATCAACTTAATTCGATTTTGTGCTTAAATAATGTTTCCTGGCAACAAGCCTTTGTCATTCATTTTTTGTGATAGGCGCTAGTATAGTTACAAGTTCAAACGTTGGCTTCGCTTCTACGTGGTTCTGAGTTCGACCCATGATGGATTATCTTTGGTAAGTGGTTTCTTACCAAAGCTGCCAGTTAACTAATGTTTTCACAAAAGAATCTGTGGAATTTGGTAGACGTAAACCTGCAAAAGCCTGTCATATATAAAAGCGCGTGCGCGCGCATATATACACACTTGCTTATACACGTGTGTACATTTATTTTAATATGCATAAACATGTGTGTCTGTGCGCGCGTGTGTGTGCCAGTGTGTGTGTGTGTCTGTGCGCGCGTGTGTATTCCTGTGTGTGTGTGTGTGTGTGTATATATATGTGTGTGTGTGTGTGTGTGTGTGTATGTATGTATGTATGTATGTATGTACATATCGGGCTGACCAAAGCCTTGTGAGTGGATTTAGTGGACGGAAACTGAAAGAAGCCCGTCGTATGTGTGTACATGTGTGTGTGTGTGTGTGTGTGTGCGTGTGCGTGTGTGTATATTTGTGTGTCTGTTTCCCCCCCCCCCATCGCTTGACAACCGATGTTGGTGTGTTTATGTCCCGGTAGAATAAGTATTAGGTTTACAAAGAATAAGTCCTAGGGTCGATTTGGTCGACTAAAGATGGTGCTCCAACATGGCCGCATTCAAATGACTGAAAGAAATAAAAGAATAACAGAATATGTACATACACGCACACATACGTATATAATACATTTATACATATATATGTATGTATATACAGAAAGAGAGAGAGAGTGAGAGATGAAAGGCTTTTGCACGCACACGCGTACACACACGCATATGTCTGCATGTATTTATGTTCACCGATTTAAACCTGCACTGTATCCTCTTCACGTCAAAGTGTGACTTTGCAATTCGATAAATAGATTCAATAAAATGAATATCATACACGTAAATACTGGAATCGATACGATCGACAAAAAAATTACACATACATACAAGAAAAAAGAATACAAACGAACGAAATGCATTTGAAGCGTTGTCCTAGCAAATCCACCATCTAATAAATTAAGTCAGAATAACAGAATAACAGAATAAAAGAATAAAAGAATATGGAAACAAACACGAGCATTTCAATGAGCATGGGATGAATATCATACGTGTGTGTGTGTGTGTGTAAATATACATATATATCACGTGATGTGTGTATGTAATATACATATATATCACGTGATGTGTGTGTGTAATATACATATATATCACGTGATCGACCAGATTGTCGGATATTATCATACATCGCTGGTCACAGTACGCTTGGTATCGTTTTAGCTTTCGAATGATGCCACCTGCCGTTAGACGAGCAGGCCAACATTACCCTTGATCGAGGGGCTAGTCCATTGTAGGGGTACCCATTTACAGCCGAGTGGACTGGAGCAACGTGAAATGAAATGCTTTGCTCAAGAACACAACGTACATCTCTGTCCATGAATCGAACTCATGATCTAGTGATCAAGAGTGGAGCACCCAATCCACTAGGCCACTGTGAATTTGTAGTATAAGGGATGGGTTCAGAGAATCATGTGGCTGTCACAGAAAGCCTTTTTTTACGGACTCGGCTTAGAGTCCATTTAGTAATCCAGTACAGAGAAGTATCACCGTAATGTACTGGTGATCTGATGAGCTAATTTTCTTTATTTGCATTGATTTGTGAACATACAACTGTATTGTATAATGCCGAGCATGCATATTAATGTAAACGTGTAAGTATAATTTCTTTCACACTCAACCCACTGAAGTTAATACTCCGTGAAGAAAGTTGCGAAACGGCTGTAAACCTACATTTTCCTCCGATGCTTCCCGACTTTCATGATATATTTGTGTGTGTGTGTGTGTGTGTGTGTGTGTGTGTCTATGTGTGTGTATGTGCACTGTGTGCGTATATGTATGCATGTATGTATGTATGTATGTATGTATGTTTGGATGTATGCGTGTATATATGTATGTATACATACATACATGTATGTGTGTATCTTAAACATCACCAACACCATAAGCACCAGTTTCTCAGATCCAGCATATCATTGTATTTGATTACGTTGCAATATATATGTCTGTTTTGTTTTGTTTTTATCTCGTTTCACTATATGAAATCGGAAATCAATTTTCCGTCTGAAGTTCAAACATGTAACATTTACTTCTGTAAAAAAGAAAAAGGAAAAAAAGACCAAAAAAAATGTTACATGAAAAACAAATTAAGATAGATTAAGAATTCAGAGTAAATTAATTTCCCACGAATCACCAACAAAAATCTGTAAAAATCATGTCGCCAAGCTATGTTACAATATTTTATCAACTCACATAGCACGCACACGCGCACAAACGTACACATATACGTGTTTATGTTTGTGTCTATGTCTGTGTGCGTGTACGCGCATATAACATGTAGCTTTTATAATCTGAGATGGATCGTTGAGTCACAATCAAGAGCCAGCAGCGTGACAAGTCGTGGTGGAGTAGTGAAGGGGATGGAGAATAATTTAAAAAAAAAATATTTTTGTCAAAATACGGTCATTGGAGAAATGTATATCTATTTGTCGATCTATGTCTCTATCTATCTAGCTTGCTGTCGATCGACCGATCGATATATCGAACAATCTGTCTAGCTTGTGAGGGAGCGAGCGAGGTGCTTGCATATTATTCTCTCCACATCTGTCTCTCTCCCTCTCGTCTCTAAGAGAGTGAGTGTGTGTGTGTGTGTGTGTGTGTGTGTGTGTGTGTGTATGTGTGTGTGTGTGTGTGTGTGTGCGTATATCTATCTATCTATCTATCTTTCAGTTTCCGTCTACCAAATCCACTCACAAGGCTTTGGTCGGCCTGAGGCTATAGTAGAAGACACTTGCCCAAAGTGACACACGGTGGGACTGAACCGCGAACTATGTGGTTGGTAAGCAAGCTACTCTATTTCATTGAATTAGCCACAAGGGCTGTACATAGAGTGGTAGCTGCGGGCTGGACAAAGACATAAATGTGATGAGGATGATAACAAAAGGTGAATAAAAATGAGAGAGGCACCGACGCCCGCCGATCGATAACCCCTCGAAAACATTGTTCAATACAAATCCAATAAAAGTTAAAAATTCAATGGCAGTTCAATAAAGTTCAATAAAAGTTCTTTTTAAAGATCTAATCTTCCTTATCCGGGCCTCCAAGCAAGTGTCTCGTCGCCATCAGGAGATCTCGTAGCGGCAAGCCCGGAAGAGCGTAAATAAAATCCTCTTTTAGACAGGTCTTTTCGACCTCCATGACTTCACTATGATTTAAGACCTCCGCAGCCACCTGCGGAGGCCAACGTGGATGGTCTATTAATACCGAGTCGTAACGCTCACGGTCAAATAGATCATCCAGACACTTTTCAACGGGCCCTCCCGTGAGGTAACAGAAGATATACTCCGTTTCCTCATCACCGGGAGGGGCCGCAACCTGCTCTGTCAGTGGCACAAATCCCACTGACAGAGCCTCCCGATCCGGTGGCACACTTCCCAACGGAGGGGCAACGGGTTCGGTCGGTGGCACGTCGCCGACCGTCTCCCGTTTCTCCTTTTCTTTTTTTTTCCTTTTACCGGTTGCGGGGGTCGGGGCATCTTTCGGCACACCCGAGGTGTCCTCCTCCTTTCCCGCAACCTCTCCTCTTTCTATTCGTGAAGGCCCCCGCCTCCACGACTTCCTTCGTCTCCCCCTCCAATGGTGGGGCGGAGGACACATTCTCTTTTTTCCTCTGCTCCGGGGCCTTACCTCGGCCCTTGGGACAGTTCTTTTTTAAATGGCCGGATTCAAGGCACTTGTGACATTTAGGAGGGCGTCCTTCCAAAATCACTGGATACCTTGCCTGAGCCGTCCTTAAAAAGTCTGGAAACACCAGACTCGCAATTGACTGGGACCAAAGGGTCAACACCGCTTTTGACCACTCCCAATCAATTGCTGGCAAAATTTTTACATTGAGGAGCTTGGTTCCGGTGCCGCCCAGACCCCGGCGGAAAGAATCCTCTATCCACTCGGGCTTTATTCCAGGCGGCAACCCGCAGACCCAAGCCCTCGTTATTTTTTGTCCACAATATGTGGGCAGAAACAAAATTTCTTTGCCCTCAATGGGCCCACTCGCAAATTTGCGTGCTTCACTCTGGGAGTCAAAAAGCAACCACACGGTTGCATATTTGACTCCCCTTGAAATATATTTAAAGTTGGCATTCACATTCATAAGTTCCTTTCCAATAACAGTTTGAGGAAAGACAGTGACGCTATCCAACACCTTTGAGCAGGTTCGGAGCGTCACTGTTCTTTCCTCCATTTCTTTCAACCACTGCTTGGGTGGGCACAGTTCCCACTCCAAGACAGTGTTGCCCTTTTTTGCCATGCTCAACAAAAAAGTTCAGAAAATAGTTCACAAACAAGTTAAAAAAAAAAATTCACAAAAAAAACAAACTAAATACAAAAGAACAGAAAGACAGAGCAGAGAAAAAGAAAGAAGGAAGACAGTTTAAGTCACAGCAACACAATTCCGGCCACCAGCAATACCCACAGGTATTCCAAAATAAAAGTATTCCAGTAAAGGTATTCCAATAAAGGTAATCCAGGGTCACAGCAGCAGAATTTTCACAAGCTTTTCGGAGGCGAGATACGCCCACAAAAACAACAATTCTCGCAAGGTGAGACACAAAAAGTTTTCACGAAACACAATTTGCTCACTAAATGAGCAACAACTTAAAGCCGCCGAAAGCAAACGGAACTGCCCCAGAGCTATACGAAATTTACTGAAAAAAAATTGAAACACAATAAATTACACACAGCTCAAAAAACAATTCCACCTACCTCGGTCGACTTCACACATTTTCAATTTTGGACAGCGTTAAACACAGTATCCACTTTGGTTCAACTGGAAGCAGCTAATGCGCAAGACCGGAAGCTAGCTACTTACCACACAGCCACGCCTGCGCCTATCTATTCTCTTTTACTCTTTTACATGTTTCAGTCATTTGACTGTGGCCATACTGGAGCACCGCCTTTAGTCCGACAAATCGACTCCAGGACTTATTCTTTGTAAGCCTAGTACTTTTTCTATCGGACTGTTTTGCCGATCCGCCAAGTTCCTGGGACAAATACAGATACAAAGACACACATACATAAATATATATATATATACATACACACATATATATAATATATATATATATATATATATATATATATATATATATATATATATATATATATATATATATATATATATATATATATTAGCAATGTTAATTCTCTAAATGAAGTATTAACAGTAACTGCACGGTGGCAATATACTACACTTTATATATATATATATATACACATACATATATATATATATATATATATATATATATATATATATATATATATATATATATATATATATATATATATATATATATACGACGTGCTTCTTTCAGTTTCCGTCTATCAAATCCACTCACAAGTCTTTGGTCGACCCGAGGTTATAGTAGAAGACACTTACCCAAGATGTCACGCAGTGGGACTGAAGCTGGGACCAAGTGGTTTGGAAGCAAGCTTCTTACCACACAGCCACGCCTTTTTCTTTTTGTGTGTTCGTTTCTTTTTGCATGTTGTTTTATTATTGATCTTCTATATAGATGAAGACATATCCTTTAATTTGCTGCTTTTCTTTACACAAAATGAGAAGATACATTGCGGAACTGTTATTTTAACGAGTTATATCTATTGATCTACCGAAGAGACACATCTGCACTGGCGGATGCTCCTGAAACTGTTGTTAAGTATCCCACTTGTGAGGGATCGATACTAGATGTGTCGAAACAATTATAGTGATTAATCTCCTGTCTTCCGTCGTTCATTTACCATATATACCATGTGTGTGTGTGTGTGTAATTTGATTAGCACAGGAGTTATGTGTTAATCAAATTACACACACACACACAAGTTTCACGTGCATGAGAATTACACACACACACGTCTCAAGTGCATGAAACTTGAACTACTTCAAGTTTCATGCACGGATAGTGCAAAATGAGACGACTTTGTATAAGTATACCGTACACTATCCAGTGTCTTGCAGTTCCATAACTAGACATCGAGTTTAGAGAGTCTGAAAGGCAAGATACAAAATTTGAATTATAAAATTACAAAATACACAGTGATATTTTCTTTTCATTGAAGTACATTGGTGCTGAAAGAGTGACATACAAGATGTTTGTGCTATGGCATCAGTACAATTGTATGTTACGGTGTAAGGCGACGTCTTTTTGTAGCTCAAAGTAATGCATACAACTTGAGCAGTAGAATACGGTTTACTCCAGTGGTCCAACTGTAGTAATTATTAGTTTCAAATTTTGGCACAAGACCAGCAATTTCGGAGGAGGAGGCTAAGTCATCGAGTACATTGACCCCAGTGCTCAACTGGTACTTATTTTATCAACCCTGAAAGGATGACCTCGGCAGAATTTGAACTCAGAACATGAGGACGAACGAAATGCTGCTAAGCATTTTGCCCGGCATGCTAAGGATTCTTTTCTACTCTAGGCACAAGGCCCGAAATTTGCGGGGAGGGAGCCAGTCGACTAGATCGACCCCAGCACGTAACTGATACGTAACTTATCGACCCCGAAAGGATGAAAGGCAAAGTCGACATCGGCGGAATTTGAACTCAGAACGTAAAGACAGACGAAATACCGCTAAGCATTTCGCCCGGTTTGCTAACGATTCTGTCAGAAATATAGAAACTGGAGGTTTCGAAGCAGTTGTCCATAGATATCCTCTTTTTCTTTGATTTTCAAGGAGATATTTATATCTGCAGGGTAGCTGGCCCCTATGATGGTATATACCTTTGCTCCTCTGCCCCAAACAACAATATCTGGCTTGTTATGTTTACATTTGACAGAAGTTTTGACGGGAATATTCCACCAATATTCCTTGAGTTGGTGTTTATGAATGTATCCATAACAGAGGGGTTTTCTAAGTTTATTCCGGGACAGTCTTTTTTGCAGATGGTATTGTATGTATGTATTATATAAGTGTGTGCGTGTGCGTGTTTGTGTATGTATGTATGTATGTATGTATGTATGTTATCAATCAGTTTCATTTCTGCATTTCTTGTCCATAGAGAAAGAGCCGGACTCTAACATAGATTCAAGGCTCCTTCATTGGAACTTTTATCAACATCATCTAGGTATTTGTGCATATGTGTGTGTGTGCAGTATTTGGTGTTAGTGTATGCGCAGATTTGTATGTTTGTTTTATGGATGCGTTTTTATGTCTAGATGCATGCATATGTATTTATGTGCTAAATTTTTGGAAAGTTTTACATATCTTTACAGTTCCATTGATGGCTTGAATCTGTAGTCTTCTAATCAGCCTTTTTCTTTCAGGTTTTGAGAACCCTAATTTTTCCAGGTTTTTATGTATGTATGTGTGTGTGTATGTATGTATGTATGTATGTATGTATGTATGTATGTATGTATGTATGTATGTTTGCATGTATATATGTATTCTTTTATTCGTTTCAGTTATTTAACTTCGGTCATGCTGGAGTATTATTCAGTTTTATTTCAAGATCTCTCGTCAATAAAGAAAGGGCCGGTTTCTAACCCAGATCCAAGGCTCCTTCACTGGAATTTTAACATCAACAGGGTATTTTTATATGTATGTGTGTATATGTGCAGATTTGTAAGTTTTATTTCAAATATGTATTCTCATACATATAGTTGCATGTCTAGACATGCTCGTATATACTTAAATGATAAACTTCTGGAAAGTTTTACAGATTTTTACAGTTCCAGTGATGTATGTACGTACGTATATATGTATGTATGTATATATGTATGTATGTATGTATGTATGGAGGTATGTGTTTGTGTCTCCTGTCCATAACATCGCGTGACAGTTGTAAACGAGCGCCACTGTTATACAAGCAGTATCCTTAGTTTTTCCCTCCTCAGTAGAAAATTTATAATAATTAAAGAATAAAAGAGACATACATACATACATACATACATTCACAATCGACGAACTTCTTTCAGTTTCCTTTTAACCGAATCTACTCATAAGGCCTTGGTCGTTCAGGAGGTATGGTAGAAGACACTTGATCAAGTTTCCACGCAGTGAGACTGAACTCAAAACGACACGGTTGAGAAGGATGCTTCTGAATCACAGTCATACCTGCGTCGTGAAATGAATTATTCCAAACAAACTGCTTTTCCTCAAAATACTTTTCTCATAGTTGTAGTTTTTAAAATATATATAATTCTAAATATTTCTTTTATATTTAGTTTTTCTGCTTATTAATTTTGGTGGAATATTTGTAATTGAAGACAATATTATTATAATTCATTACTATAACTTCGTTTGTTTTCTCATGGTTTTGATTATTTAATTAAAAGATACATCTTTTAAAGAATTTGGGCATATTAAATTAGGTACTTAAAATTATATAAATATTCTTTCACAATAACTGCTGTCAATACAGTTAGTGCAAAAACATCGGTATCATACGTCGGTATTAAAAATTCCAGTATTTTAACACCTTTTATACATACATACATACATACATACATACATACATACATACATACATACATGCGTACATACATACATACATACATGCATACATACATACATACATGCATGCATTCCTGCGATGAAATTTTGTAACCTTATTAGAAACCACCTCCTTCCTCACAAGATTTCGAATAATTAAAAATAGAAAAGAACATACATTCATACACACATACGTATATGTGTGTATAGGTGTGTTTATATGTGTATGTACATGTGTGTGTGTGTGTGTGTGTGTGTGTGTGTGTGTGTGTGCGTGCGTGTGTGTATGTACGTGTAGATGTATATAGCTGTTTGTTTGTGTCTGTTTGTCCCTCCACCATCGCTTAACAACCGATTTTGGTATGTTTACGTCCCCGTAATCTAGCGGTTCAGCAAAATAGACTGACAGAATAAGTACCAGGCTTACAAAGACTAAGTCCAGGGGTCGATTTCTTCGACTAAAATGCGGTACTCCAGCATGGCCACAGTCAAATGACTGAAACAAGTAAAATAATAAAAGAATAAAAAAGAATGTTATAAGATATCTTGTGGATAAAAATGGGTTAATTTGGGTTTGAAACTCTATCAGTTATAGTAAAAGGCTGTTTGCTCCCCACATATCCGATAATGGTTCAAAAAAGCTAAAAAAAAAAAAAAATTAAAAATGGCTTAAAAGAATGATGTGAACTTCACATATGGAGAAGTTTAACGCTTATAGCTTGTTTATTCTTTGAGAGAAGAAAACGTTTTGCTTTTGTTGTTTGCCAGTCATTCAGCACTGGAACAAGAAAATAGATTCTAATATTGGAAAGTACTAGAAAAGCTTAGCACCCATGGAAATGCAAAATCGCATGGATACTGCTTCTTTTCAATGTAAGAAAATAAAAAGGAATCCTTTTAGAAAACAGCGGAATTAATAACATTAAGCTTGAAGCTTAAATTGCATCAGAAAGCAAAACTGGCGAGATGTTCTCAATAGAATTATCCTTTTGTATATAATGTTTAGCAAGTCAAATCTTGCATCGTATGGTCACGATGTTTTGCGACACAAATATTGACACCGGTTATAGTAATAAATTATTTATATATGTTTTGAGTCCTTTATTTGAAATGTACAAACAGTAAAAATAAAACATTCTAATTTAAGTAAACAAAACTATGAAAAAGTATACGAAGTTGCGCTAATGAATTATGATAATATTTTTCAATTACAAATATTCGATAAACGTAAGGCGGCGAGTTGGCAGAATCGTTAGGACGCTGGGCAAAATGCTTTACGTTCTGAGTTCAAATTTCGCCGAAGCCGACTTTTGCCTTTCGTCTTTTCTAGATCGATAAAATAAGTACCAGATGAAAACACTGGTGTCGATGTAATTGACTTAACCCTGCCCCGAAATTGGTGGCCTTTAAAATCAAAACTGACCTAGGAATTCCATACAGAGGAAGCGGAGAAATAATTTTGGAAATTTCTTTTTGGGCAAGAAATTAAAATTGTTGGCAAACTTTGACTCTGTCATGTAACAATATATTGGTAATACGCAAAAAAAAAAAAAAAAAAAAATTTTGGAAGAATATATTTGTTCCAGGCGTTGTTCGATTACTTCTGGCTGACAAGACACAGCATTTCAAAACACGGGTATTCCAGAATGCCGCTGTGCATTGCAGCAATCCAGCCTCTGAAAACGAGTCCGAAGACGGCTTCCAAGTGATGGTCTACCCTATCGAAAGCTTTCGGCTGATCTAAATTGATCAGGGCGTCACCGAAGCCATCTTTAGTTTCAGCCCTCTCTACGATGTATCGCAAAAGGTGGAGGTTGTCGTGGATAGACCTGCTCGGGATTGCGCACGTTTGTACCTCCTCGACTAGACTACTAACTACAAGCGCCAACCTTTTCGCTAACATCTTTGGCCAAGATGTTAGCGAAAAGCAAATATATAAACTACAAGACATGGTATTGCTATGTGGGAGGGAAAACATATATCATGCTTTAACGGTCAACATCACAGATAAAAAAAAATCAGCGTGAACGAGGTCATTTACACACATATACACACGAACGCACGCACACATATGCACGCACGCGGGCGCGCATACACACACACACACACACACACGTACTCTCTCTCTCTTACACACATATACGTACACACTATATATATATGTTGGGTGGAGGCTCAATCGCCCAATGGTTAGGGTAGCAGACACGCGGTCATAGGATCGCGGTTTCGATTCCCAGACCGGGCGTTGTGAGTGTTTATTGAGCGAAAACACCTCAAGCTCCACGAGGCTCCGGCAGGGGTTGGTGGCGAACCCTGCTGTACTCTTTCACCACAACTTTCTCTCACTCTTACTTCCTGTTTCTGTTGTGCCTGTAATTCAAAGGGTCAGCCTTGTCACAATGTGTCACGTTGAATACTCCTGAGAACTACGTTGAGGGTACACGTGTCTGTGGAGTGCTCAGCCACTTGCACGTTAATTTCACGAGCAGGCTGTTCCGTTGATAGGATCAACAAGAACCCTCGACGTCGTAAGCGACGGAGTGCCAACAACAACAATATATATATGTTTATATATAAGTACTCTTTTTATTCTTTTACTTGTTTCAGTCATTTGACTGCGGCCATGCTGGAGTACCGCCTTATACACACACATACATACACACACACATGTATGTATGTATGTATGTATGTATGTATGTATGTATGTATAGAACGTGCTTTTGTGGCTAACGAATCTATGACTCTTATTTCTAGCAATGCTGGTGCTCCCTGCACCCTTGTTCACTCTTAGTGACGGTTAATTATTTCCTCTTTAGTTTTAAATTGCGTCTAGCCACCTAAATTATTTAATAATTTTCACATTACAATTTCGGTAGCCTCCAGCGGCAATTGGCCAGCGGTCTGCACTGTAGGAATACTAATGAATTAACATTTTTATTTCATTATGCAGTCACAAGATTAGTTAACGGAGATGTACTTGCATAGCAAATGACCTGATCTGAGATCGTGTGCTGGAACGAAAACAATTGCAGCGTGGAAGGTGTTTATAAGCCATTTAAAAACACGCAAAAACCGTTAGATTCACTTCAACATTTAAATTTAATTTTGTCAAAATATTTTCGTCGCTTTGAGACCGCGACCTGTTCACTGACAAAATTCTGTGCTAGAATTTTGTCAGTGACGAAAATATTTTGACAAATTAAATTTAAATGTTGAAGTGAATCTAACGGTTTTTGCGTGTTTTTAAATGGCTTATAAACACCTTCCAGATTAGTTAACGTAATCGTAATAACTCAATGGTATCTGGTATTCCGAATCCTAATCCCTATATACAGACAGATGCCATGCTACACATGTTTAAATAACATAGCAATTCATTCGCAATCAGTATATTATTTAAACCAAAATCATCAGCCATTACTTCAGGCATTGTGGAAGCATTGGAAGGGGAAAAAATTCGACTGCAAAGAACAGTCTCGATCCAAACAATTTTATTCTTTTTAATAGAACATACGTACATATATGAGTGCATGCATACAAACGTACAAACGCATACACATATGGAAGCATATATACATACATATATACATACATGCAAACCTACATATTTACTTAATTTGATTTTAATGTACATGGTTATGCTTCTAAATATCTAAGTTTCTTGAGAGCTAGAGTATTTGAGGCAAAGAAAGAGACCATCTAATGCCTATTTTGCAAAATTAAATCTATAAGAGGAAAAGTGAAAATATGCAAAACATTTGTCAAATCTAGTATATAACTTTATACCGTAAATTTTGTCTAAGCATGCGGCTGATTGTGCATACACGTCCAACGAGGCAGCAATACATCTAGCGCTCTCCCTAGCTGCTGCTGCTGCTGCTGGATGATTTTCGACTCCTTCCAATATATAGTATTTTTAAACACAGCATATCCGTAAGACATATTACCTTTGGATGAATACCGCAGTCAGTTTGGTTTTCGACAATGTATTTACATTTCATATGATACATTGATGGCTATTTTAACCTAATACTGCCTCTGTTGCAAATAATTATGTGTATATATCTTCATACACCACATGCATACACACACACACATACACACACGCACACACATACATACATACATATATGTGTGTGTGCGTGTGTGTGTGTGTGTGTGTGTGTGTGTATTATCTATTATCTATGTATGTTCGTACTTGTCTCACTGTTGAAATGTTAGATTTCAGTAGATAAACTCTCAAGAACACATATGTATTCTTTGTTTATATTCTTGGAAATTTATCCACAACGGAAGTCTGTCACAGAGTTAGAAATAAGTCTGAGATTTGGCAACAACATAAAAAAAATATGTAAAGTGATGTAGAAATATTTTACATATTTTCATTGTTGCCTTCGTCTGGAAAACCGAATTTTTCAAGATTACAAGCATGATAAAATATAAAAAGCAATTTTGCATATTTTCACTGTCCATTTTACAGATTAGGAAGATTACAGTTTAAATGTATCAGATCTTATTTTCTTTGAAAAAAAAATATAATAAGTTAAGGAAAAAAAAAAAAACAAGTAGCCAATAACTTAAATTTAAGTAAATCAGCAAACGTATGAGAATATGACCAAAGACTGCATCTACTCTATTCCATGCAGCTGTGGTGGGTTATACAAAGGCGAAAGAGGTTTGGGAGAGCTGCGAACACGTACCTAACCACTTGCCATGCAAGCCAGAACAAAGGCAGGGATATGTGAGTGTCAGCAGAAAACACACATCTCATCTCTCGCCAGCAACACCAAGTTTTTCCTTTGCTGAATCCAGTTAGAGATGAAAGGGAATTCTTCTTCATATTTGTAACCAGCTCTTCCCGGCATCTCGAGTCTAAATAAGGGTAGATGAACATCGCAAAGCTGCGACACTAGGAGATATTGATAAATCGGGTATAGCTGATCATATATGGAAAAATGTAGACCATCTTCCCCAAGCGGGATGAAGTTAAAATAATCGATAGAGAACACCCTGGAAAATACGAAAACTAAAAGAAGCAGCACATATGTTAGGACACAACAACCTCGACCGATTGCAGATATGGCACAGTCTTTTGAGATTGAACAGTTTTCCTGTTGTCCTATATCTTATATAGACCCCTTCATATATATATGTGTGTGTGTATTTATATATGTGTGTGTGTGTATGTATATGTATATATATATATATGTATATATATATATATATATATATATATATATATATATATATATATATATATATATATATATATATATATATATATATATATATATATATATATATATATGAACACTTTTACGCTCATGGACTCCGACCTACCATGGTTTTTATGAAATTAACTTTTTTGACATATTTTTTGTTTGAGCGGCGTAAGAAAAATCTTTTTAGTCAATTGATATTTTATTTTATTTAGATTTTTAGTCGCATGACGCGCTTTAAAATTTTTAGTCGCTTGTATATACCTTCCTGATAGGCCGTTCTATAAATCTATATTTTCATTTCATATATATTTTTTACCTTCTGTTTTTTATATATGTATTCTTTATATGTTGAAAGGTCATGGTAATATTTATATATGATCAAATGTTTGGGGGCGTGGTGTTATGAATAAAGTCGTTGACTCCAATTTGATGTTTGTTCTCTGATCAATGTTTTTTATCTCTATCTCAGTTACATTTGAGCACTTCTTTTTTGCAGTCATACAAACCCTTTTGTCTCTATAAAAAGAGGTAAAAATTATCTCTTGTCATATATATATATGCGTGTATATATATGTATGTATGTATGTATGTATGTATGTATGTATGTATGTATGTATGTATGTATATGTGAATATATATAAAACGACATCCAAACTCTAAAAACCAATATGAATTCCTTTAGGGGGAATGGTAGTTTGACCTAAATTGTCCTGGATGACAACTAACCACTGTCCTGCTATGGTCAAACTTAAAATTTTGGCTATTTTTAGAACAGAAATCCAAAGACAATAAAGCTAATACGCACATATTTATAAAAATAAAAAGACACATAAAGCAATTCAGCTTCAAGACAAAAATGCTAACGCACACTCACACAGACAGAAAACGCATGCTGCTGTCTCAAGTTATGTCTATAATCAACACTCAGTTTATTGAAGTGTAAGGAAATATGTCGATTTTAACCCTGATGAGATTTCTAGCTTTCAAATTCATAATGCAATTATTAATTGTAAAGTGAATGGAGGTAGATATTGAAACGATCGTAGGCCTTATGTAATCGACAGTTATGTAAATAAATTCATTTTACTGTTGAGGTCACAGAAGTGTGAGGAAAGAACTCTGGCCGAAATAAGATTAAGATTAATGTAATATAAAGCTGAAGCAAATTAACACCAAATATACAGTGCGTGTGTTTTTATTGGATAAACTGGCAATATGACCATCCCCAAGTACAACAACATATATATATGTATATATATATATGTATATATATATGTATATATATATATATGTATATATATATATATATATATATATATATATATATATATATATATATATATATATATATATATATATACATATACATATATATATACGTATATAAATATATTTATGAGTTTGTGTATGTATGCATGCGAAAATGTGTGTATGTATATATGTAGGTATGCATGTATGTATGTACGTATGTATGTATTATATGTGTGTACTTATAATACATATACACGCATATTCACATGCATACACACAAACTCATATATATATATATATAGTCATACATACATACACATACATACATACATACATACGTACATATGCATATTTAAAGCTTGAAGCTTCCTGGATCATTACTCTGAGTTCACGTGGCCGATTTTCCAAGCGATTAGAGAAATGAAGCTGCTAAAATATTAATAAACACGTCGAAAGGGGATTAGTGATAAATATTTGATTCTTGCAATAACAACAAGAAATACTTACAAAATTCATCACACATTAATCAATTCATTTATCATGTGCCAAGCACGTGATATGTCCACATACAAAATCATGCAACATATCTGTGTCTTCAGTGTCGTACGTATAAAACATATCAATAGTTTTAGTGAAAGTTTTTTTGTTTTTTTTTTATCAAAATGTGTTCACATTTCAGGATATGACAAATCTATAATATGGAAATGTAGAAAGAAACTAGTAGGTGGTTGTAAATTCCTCAATAAATAGCAAAGGAATGTCCCCATGAATTTAACAATCCCAATTTTTTTGTTTAAAATTGCAAAAGGCTATATATAATAGGATGTAATACATTTTCGAAACAAAAAACACGTGTCATTGAAACATTAATTCAAAGAGACTTGTGTTCTACATTGGACTGTATAGTTTTATAATCATCAATATTATCATCCCTGACATTCCAGATATATTCGATCAGTGAGGTGACGAAGCGTCTTTCTGAGCGTCTGAGTGTGTAAATATATTGGAGAATGTTTTTAACACGTTGACTGCCAACTACAAGTTATCTCGTAGTTGGCAATCTATACAATTTTGCCAGGTACGAGCATACTTGTAGAGGTCTATTCTATTGTGACGCTTAAAATGAACTGGCGTCTGGAACTAACATTGTGAGTGTGTTGTGGAAACACTAAAGACACACTTTATTTGCCCAATGATACGAGTTAACTCATATCATGGCACCTGCCAGGAAATATATTTGGTAAAACACACACACACACACATATATATATATACATACATATATATATATATATTTTGCGTTGCTACAAGATAACTCGTATCACGTCTTTGTAGCGTAATTACATGTATTATGTACCTATATATCACCACACAAAATATTTCAGCTTTCTGATTTGAGAAAGTTAATAAAACCCTTTTGGCAAATAGAAGCATATCTGTGTGCGTCACTCTTATTTTTCTAAGAAACCTAAGGTCGATAAACTAATATTTTAGAAAGACGCATTCTGTTGAAATACAAGATATTAAGGTTGCTTCCATTTCATTACATTACGAACAGAGTTTTGTATATAGGTACTTGAAATTTTTCTTCTCTTTATACTGGCAACAGAAGCAGTGAGGTTTTGGTACTAATATAACTAAATTTAACGCTATCTCTACGAAATATCTTATGATATCCATGTTACATGTGAAAATGATTATTTCTAACGTTTAAGAACATTCTGACAACATTCGAACGAACAGTTAAGCTACACCGAAGAATTATACTGTGTAATATTTCGTTACTATGCGGAATAACGAAATATTACACGATGTAATCGTGCTGCTTATTACAATGACGCATTAAAAGACTGGCTTCAATGACAGACTACAACATATACAAAACAGCTTTCATTAAAAAAGAAGAAGCAAAAAACAAGAAACGAAATACTATATGGTATAAGTGTTCTCATACTTCAAACATTCGTTCCCATGGTTCCAAGATTTTCCGAGACCATGTAAATAAGCACTTCCCCATAGACCATAGATACCATAAGATATTTACTAGGCGAGATACACTACATCAAAAACTTCGCTGCTTACCCCATCAACATGCTAAACTTTTGTCCTCTATGCAATGTCAACAATCCAGCTATCACGTGTGCCGTTGGTTATTTCTTTTCCTTCTTTGGACTTTTCCCTTTCTCCTTTCCGACAAAGAGCTATGCTCGAAACGTCAAACTCGCTCTTTTCACCGGGCGTCAAGCTAATACATTTCTTACGCACGTCTTCATATTGTCCGTTTTTAATCGTTTTTTTTTCTATTCGTTTATTTGAATTGACTATGTATGTATGTATATATATATATATATATATATATATATATATATATATATATATGTGTGTGTGTGTGTGTGTGTGTGTGTGTGTGTGTGTGTGTGTGTATGTATGTATGTATGAGTGCGTGTACTTTCATATATAAATACATATAAAAACGCGTGCTGTATGTATGTAAGCATGATGAGAAAGTTATACTGTGAACTGTCGACACCTTTCTCCTATAGGCCCAAAGCTTGAATTTTTCATAGACTCCCGAAAGGATGAAAGGCAAAGTCTACCTCGGGGGAATTTGAACTCAGAACGTAAAGCCGGACGAAATACTGCGAAACATTTTGTCTGGCGTACTAACGATTCTGCCAGCTCGCCGCCTTGAGTAATGATAATGATGATGATGATGATGATGATGATGATAATGATGATGAGGATGATGATGACGACGACGACGACGATGATGAGGAAAAGGAAAAAACTTAAAACCATTGGCTTAACGGAGATTAGAGATTTAAAAATAGATTCATTAAAGAAAGTTCATATAAAAAGGGAATGATGAAAATATATACAAAACTAGTTTAAAACTAAATTTCCCCAAAATGGTGACAACAATACCCAAACAGCGAATTACAAGAGGAATTATATGAAGGCGGCACACCAGCGTTGCCTTGTTCGTGTTAGTTAAAACAAAACGAAGATATTATAAATTGTTTCCTGGTTTCCTTTTCTAAAAGCACGTCGCAATATTTGAAGATGCATTACATTTTAGGTGCAAATACCAAAAGATTAAAAATGATTTTCTGACAGATTAACTACATAAGAGCAGTCACAGAGATGAAGTGAGAGGTGGGCAGGAAGAAGTAATGTATCGGGGGTGATTCTTCTGTAATATGTTAAGTTCCATATAAGATAAAAATAATACCATTATGGATTGTGGATGTCTTTTGCGACCTGAACTTCAGCGTTTCTATCAAAGTGGTGATGTGTTATTTGGTGGGGAGACAGAATTGTTTAGTTAAAAAAATGAGTTGTACAGAGACACAAACTGCATGAAAGACGATAGTTAAGTTAGTGCCGACATATTATATACACACACACACATAGAACGATCGATCGATAAATAGAGATACATGTATACATACACACACGCACAAATATATGTGCGTGAGTGTGTTTGTGCGTGTGTGTACATCAGAAATGACGGAAATCTTAAACGCAGGAGAATAGCTGTGAAAACAAGATCAGAAAACTGGATAAAAACACCCCTATAGACGGGAAAAAAGTGGCCAGCAGTCACAATAGAATCGAACACTGTACCTTTCAAATATATATATGTAGTGAACACCACTCTTTCCCCGCTGTTATAAATATAAACAAGCGCGGGCGTAGCAGAGAGCAGCCTGCTGTATCCATCACGTGACTGACTATTCTTTGCGCGGGTAAATTATCTCCATTTGCCTCGTACCGTTCCCGCCAGGACGCAAAGTGACCAACCACAGCTATTAATAAGGTCACGTGATAGTGTTTTTCTAATGCTTCTCTGGAGCCTACCTTCAGCTATAAATAGACTAAATGATACCCAGCAAATTCGTCGCGCCTCAGATCTCCTTTGAGATCTGGCCGCCGGCCACACACGCGTAACACCAACCAGCCAGTTCCAGCGACGACATCGACACCATCGTACAACTACGAACTACAAGCATCGCCCCCGACGTCGCCAGCAGCAACACGACTCTACGTACTACCAGCGTCGTTCCCAACACCGTCAACATGGCTCTACACGTACACAAGCTACCAACAGCTAACCGCAGAATCTCTCTTCGATCCTGTTTGTGTGATTCACTTCGCCACGAAATAGCAGCCAAGAACCCAGCCTGCGAAGAACATCTGTAATCAAGAACCCGGCTTGGCATAGAAGCCCGAACATCACAACTATTGATCGCTCTGCCCCACACGCCTTAACTTCTTATATACAGACACTTACCACTGTGTACTCTAACAAAGAACTGGTATCTTAAATTCTTATACGTGTTACTGACTCTATTCTATACTATGTATCTCTCACATACACATACATGTATTACTTGCACACACTCTTTTGTTTACATGACGGCCTGTCTTTAATGTGTTTTATTATGTCTCATTCACACACACACAGACATACAATTTAATGCTACAATAAATCTTACTGTTATTCATCTCTAACGGTTGTGTTCCTATCGTCTTCCTTACTGGCATTTCTAAGTTCTCTATGTTATTGAAGTATAACATATATATATCATTTGATATATTTTGTGTTCGACCGTGTGACGCGTTTAATAAAGGAGCCTATTTTTCCATTCGTCACCATTTCTCCTTTTGGGTTCGCACGGTCGTTCTTACATATATATAAACCGGCACTCCATCGGTAACGATGACGAGGGTTCCAGTTGATCCAATCAACGGAACAACTTGCTCGTGAGATTAACAAATGGCTGAGCACTCCACGGACACACGTACCCCTTCACATACTTCTCAGGGAGATTCAGTGTGAAACAGAATGCGACAAGGCTGACCCTTTTAAATACAGGCACTACTCCTTTTTGCCAGCTGAGTGGACAGGAGCAACGTGAAATAAAGTGCTTTGCTCAAGAACACGACACATCATCGGAAATTGAACTCACGACCTTATGATCGTAATCCAAATGCCCCAACCATTAAGCCACGCACCTTCACATTATACATATGTACGCATATATGTGTGTGTAGAGATAGATAGATAGATAGATAGACGGACGGACAGATAGATAGATAGATAGATAGATAGATAGATAGATGCTTACACATTCCTACATACCGGACTCTCCTGTCGTAGACAATAGATGAGGGTCCTGCAAAGACTTGCTGAAAATCCAGCAGGGATAATTTGTTTATAGTGATCAAATGTTTGTCATGTACATTAGTATACTCCCCGACCCCCATCAAATTGATATTGCCTATACAGGTGCACGATGGGCCACACGTCAGATGTCGAAGTGATCACAGAGCAACGAGAGCCGAATTACTTTGTTCAAGAATACAACGTATCAACCGGTCCGGGAATCGAAGCTATCATGTTGCAATCGCTTGTGTAACATCCTAACAACTAGGTCAGGGGCCTTTACATGCATGCATACATACATACATAACATACATACAATTAGTGAGAGAGAGGGGAGATGTGAGAAATATACTTGCAGATATACATACATTATACACACGCACACACACACACACACACACACACACACACACAAGCACATACGAAGGGATGCTGAAAAATTCCTGGCTTTGGATAAAAAAATACGGGAGGATCAATTAATTATAATTTTATTCAACTCATTCCCCTCTCAGATTCATACACTTATGGCAACGGGGCCTTCAGTTTTTCAAGCCCTGTGAAAGAACTCGGAAGGTTAGGCCACCAACCAGGCCTCTTGGGACACCCTTAAAGCCAAGAACTTTTCAGTACCACTTCGTGTGTGTGTGTGTGTGGTTGAAATTTACAGAAAATAACAAAAGATTAAGACAGGTGTATAAGCAATAGGCAGGTATGTATGTATACACACACACACACACGTATACACATGGGTGGACTGGTAAAATAAACGTAGAGCTGTGTTAGTAAATCTACCCTTGGTACATAAACATACTTGCTAAAAACTGATACTCAAGTTTCCATGGTTTCTTAAATATTCAGAAATCCTGAGATATATGAAACAGAAAAGGAAATTTTATCCTGAGAATTGCATGGTTTTAGAAAGAAAAAGAATTGAAAAGGAGGGAGCACAGTTCTGTGTTTCAAACGAACGTAGATCACAATTGGTTTTGGCTCCTGTTTTACTTATTTATCTATTTACAGATTGAGGGGAAGTAACTCAAACACAAAATTCTCTCAGCTCGCTGCCACATGTGATATATATAATGAAACAGTATTGAACTCCTGGTATATGAGGATCTCCATGAACAGCCAGTTGAGGAACTCGCCAGATCCAAGATCAACCTGCATAATATGGGTAAGTGTCCTCTCCAGCTGTCGTTCTTCAACTGACAGACCTGTCCACTCTTGCCATTTTTGTCACCCTCAACTACTTTTCAATACATTCACTCGAGAATAGCACCTCTCTCTCTGCCCTCAAGTGAAACTTGAAAAAGTCAACGAAAGTTTCTCCAAAGAGGTAAGTCACTAATCTCAGGTCTTTCAGTATTGTCAACCATGAAACTCCTTTCACCATTGCCATTAAACAGAGAAAAACTGATTTTCCTGTCAGGTTAAAGAAACATGGTGGTGCAGTCACCGCGATGGAGTGATAACTAGATCCATCCCACGCATGGTTGCAGCTAATTGACGTAACTCCACAAGTCAACAATGCTATAGCACTGAACAAGTTTGTGCAGGACAGTAACGTTGCCCTATGCACATCTCGGACAAACTTATTTGACAGCATTTCCTTGCCTGCAGAGTTTATCTCCATCCGTTAGAGCTTCTTGGTAGTACTGCCAGGCCAAAGACTTCTGAAAGTTATCCATAGTAGTTCCTGATCTGAAAGCTCTTCTGAGCCATTTAGCCAGTTCAACTTTTTCAATTCTCAAACCTTTCCGAGATCATCATCACTCTTCTCCGCTACTAATCCTCAATAGATTGATAGGATGAAACAACCACTAATCCTGTTACCTGCTCGGTAGAGTGCAGAGAACGCCATGTGCCCAGTTTCGGTCTCCGCTTTATTAGAACACCAGGATTGCTGCTCCGACAAAGAAACAAACTGCAGATAAACATGTTTCATGAACGGTGCCCACATCTAGGAATCTCTGCTGATAGCAGAGTTTCAGCGGTGGTCTGCGCATTAGTAACTAAGCCATACCTAACCTGACATGCAGAGGATGCTGGCAGCAGATGGACTGCCTGACCAGTGGAGCACATCCTTTCGACCAAAAGTTGAATAGCAGATATTCTACTCTAGGTGATAATTGGGGCAAGATATGGTGGTTACTTGCAACCTCTGCCCGAACTTTCAGTGACAGCTTTATATTAATCTATTTCTGAGTTAGACTGGTCGCTCTTTTTGTTTCTTCATTTAAGTTCCAGTACTCTTGGAAGTTGGGACTGAACAAGACCCCAAGCATTTTAACTGGTTCCTTGCTCTAGTGTCCCATGACACTATCCGTTAGCATGGACCCTGTAGCAGAGATTCGAAACCGAATCCTCAGATACGTGGTCAGACAACAGTTTCACATTATCAGTGTCAATCCATGGTGTGATTCAGTATTCTTTTTTGTGTCCAATAAAAGACTGCCTTTTGCATAATGTTGGAGCAGCTGAACGATTCTTACCACACCAGATGGCGCAGATAGATGACAGGGAATCAGTCGTCATGAATATAGCATAATTGTTTTCATTCATGTCTGGCAAGGCATAAGTTACTGTATCAATAGCTTGTCGTAAACCCCAAGAAGTATCTCTCTCTCAGAATGTAATTAATACTGGTTTTATCAATAAAAGTCCATCACAGTTGTCTTTATGAGCAATCATAAAATCTTCTGCTAAACGTTCATGTGGGTTGTTCAATTACTTTCACATGCAGCCCATAAAACACGTTTCCAGTCATCAACTCAACCAGCTGTCACAGCAGACAACAACACCCAAGTAACAACCCTATCTTTCTAGGTGTTAAACTGCAAGTTCACTGACGTAGTTCATCTTAGCCCCGACCACCATATTTTTGATTTTTTTTTCTGTTTGTTTTTTCTGATTTAATAAAATGTCTTATAGTATAATTTGATCTTCTCAATGCAAATTCAATAAAAATTTATTAAGAAGATGATGGTGGCGACGAAGATGGAGGTTGCCGTAACGCTGTTGTATGAAGTTGGTAAGTCTCAACATGGTTGTTGTGGTGTTGGCGCTGGAATTGGCTGAGTCTTGTGTGGTCAGTGGCTAGACTTTAAAAGGTCTGAAACCAAAGACGTATAATGAGGAAAAAGCTGGGTTTTTATAGAAAGTAGTAGGCTCAAAATAGGGTTTGAAAAAGGTTGTTCATGTTATGCTATTTAAAGTCTCTGACTGGCTATCTGTGGTCAGTTGGCACAACAGAGTAGGAGACAAATTGTGCTAATACTAACCAATCGTAGTAGTGGACACAACGGGATACAAACAGCGGCCAAAGACCAGTTGGTCCCTGCTACGTTCGAATGCACTTATATATAGAGTCTATACTACAAATATATATGAGCATGTCCAGATATGTAAGTATATGCATGAGAATACATACATAAAACAAAGCATACAAATCTGCACGTATACAAAGTTATATACAAAAATACCTTGTTGTTGATGTTGAAATTCTAATGAAGGAACCTTGGATCTAGGTTAGAAACCGGTTCTTACTCTATTGGCAAGAAATCTTGAAATAAACTGAATAATGACCTACACACATACAAACATACATACATAAATGAATAAATAAATAACATACATACATACATACATACATACATACATACATACATACATGCATGCATGCTTGCATACATTCATGAGATTTCTTCCACTTTGCATCAATCGAATTTCACTCACAAGGCACTGGAAAAACTAAAGAAGCAAAATATTGTTAAAGGTCAAACTGACATCCATAACTTTAAACAAACAATCAAGTAAATTGAACTGAAAATTATTGTTCAGATTGTTGTCTACCTATGTGACAATTAGTTCTGGCATTTGAACAACAAACAGTAGCCTAAAAATCACATTCTTTGTTCTGGGGGAGGTTTTTGTTGTTTTTTTTTTAATAGTTTTGTTCCATAGATTTTTTTTTTCTATCTTTTTGATTTTGTGGCACATTGTGAATCATTAAAAAAAATTACTGGTGTACTTTGCATGAAAAGTTAAACAAAAGGATAAAAATAAAATCAAATAAAATCTGTGTTTTGAACTTCAAAATTTGGAAAATTACTGAATACGTGTATGTATTTGTGTGTGTGTGTTTTTGTTGTTGAACAGACCTAAGATCAAAAGCATGGCTTGCTGTGACCATCTTGTTTGCTTTGTTTATTTTATTGATATTTGCATGTTTATTTATTTTTGTGTCTGGCATAAAGCACAATCTGGCTGAAATGTTAAGTTTGTTTCACAACCATTAGGTCTTGGGTTCAATTCTAGTGAATACACAACATCTTGGGCAAATGTCATTTTCTAAAACCATTGGTCAACCCATTCCTTATGTGTGAAATTTGGTAGATGGAAATTATGCTGAAGCCTGTCAAACAGATTGTATTTGTAATTCAAAGGTACACCCTCTTTACACCTTGTGTATGGGTTCTCACCTGAGTACCCATAGACATGTATTTCTGTTAAGGGTGTACATGCCTGCTGAATGTTCAGTCACTTATATGTTAATACAAGTAAGTAGATTATCCAATAGATTGAACAACTGAATCTTCATCTTCAATAATCTTAGAGCATCATTTATATCCAGTATGTTTGAGACTATGTTATTCGGAGCCTTTCTTGTATACCATTGAAAGGGAATTCAGCTGGTATTTTTAGCATGCCAAGTGTGGATTGTAGATTGAAATATAGTAGAATGTCTGACTGAACAGTAATTAGAGTTGATTTTGCCCTTTGTTTTCTCTGAGGCTGTAATATATTTGTATTATTGACTTACTTATGCTTGTTAATCCTTTTGTTTGCAAATTTCTGTTGAATATACTGCCATTGTTTAAATGAATTTTTGAAAATAACTGTCGTTATCAAACTGGTGTAAGGTAACGAGCTGGCAGAACGCTTAGCAACATTTCATCCATTTTTACATTCTGAGTTCAAATTTCACCATGGTTGACTTTGCCTGACATCCTTTAGGGGTTGATAAAATAAGTACCGGTTAAGCTCTGGGGTTATTGTAATCGAGTAACCTCCTCCCCACAAATTTCTGGCTTTGTGCCTTTAATAGAAAGGATTTTAAAACTGGAATGAGGTAGTGTGTTGGTAGAATCATTAGCACGCCAAGCAAGATGATTAAAAACATTTTGTCCATTTTCACGTTCTGACTTTGCCTGTCATCCTTTCAGGGTTGATAAAATAAGTACCGGTCCCCCTCGCCCCAAATTTCTGGCTTTGTGCCTACAATAGAATGGATTTTTAAACTGGAGTGAGGTAGTGTGTTGGCAGAATCATTAGCACACCTGGCAAAATGCTTAGTGACATCTCATTTGTCTTCACATTCTGAGTTCAAATTCCGCTGGCATCGACTTTATCTTTCATCCTTTCAGGATCAATAAAATAAGAATCAGTTGAGTGGATGTAATTGACTTATCCCCACCCCTAAATGTGAAACCATTATTAAACTGGTGTTCGGAACATAAGTTAACATGAATTTTTTGATAAAAGGTTTTCATTTGGATCACTTTGAAATAGGGGGTATGTCTTATAGAACCAAAGATCATTCTTGGATGGCTTGACATCAAAAAGGTTAAATTAACATAATCTCTCCATCAAAAATTATAATAATTTTTAGCAAAATTAGAGATCCTTTGCTGTGATGAAGTAATAGTGGAAAGAATAACAGGAATGGTAGGGTACAGGGTTAAATATATTTGTACTATTTAGCTAAAACCTTCTCCAATCTGGGATCAAGTCTTGCCCAGGCACACTGTCTTTCTCCAATCTTGATTCCAGACAATAAGTTCTGGTCATAAACCAAGGTCACTTTAGTTAATTATATTCCTTCTCTTCAAATTTGGAGTTTTCAGTCAATTATTATCAAAATCCTTTCTTTGATATCATCTTCAATTTCTATAAATTTGTTTATGTACTTACAAATATAACATAACTGAACACAACATCAGAGATGTATCATGAAAACATTAGGTATTTTGGGTCTTACAATATACATCCTTGTCTAGGTGGCCTGAAGTGGAGGTGCATGGCTTACTGGTTAGAGTGTTGGGCTCACAATCATGAGGTACCGAATTCGGTTCCTGGACCGAACTGTGTGTTGTGTTCTTGAGCAAGACACTTTATTTCACACTGCTCAAGTTCACTCAGCTGTAGAAACGAGATGCGATGTCACTGGCGTCAAGTTGTATTGGCCTTTGCCTTTCCCTTGGATAACATCAGTGGTGTGGAAAGAGGAAGCTGGTATGCATGGACGACTACTGGTCTTCCACAAACAACTTTGCCCAGACTTGTGCCTTGGAAGGGAACTTTCTAGGTGCAATCCCATGGTCATTCATGACCGAAGGGGGTTTTCACTCTTTACTCTAGGTGACCTGACAAACATCAATCAAGATATTCTCCTTCAGTTCCATAAGAGAATTCACAACGTCAGATCATTGTCTCTTGTTTGTGACAAGGTAAGCAACTTCATAAAATATTCATCCAATATTGCATGAAACTAGATTATAATAAATTTGTGAAATTTATATTTTTTGTGAAGCTCCTTGTAACACATTAAGGCTACGGTAGTTTGATTTTCGGTAAAAGCATGTCCAATGAAAATCAATATTTTTAACCTAAAATAGTATCAGTTGTGAAAGCACATGCTTTTGCATTTAACTGTTGATATTTTCTTCTTCTAATAAATGAACTCAACATTTAAATTGTAACAGAGTGAGACCAGCATTCATCTCTTTTGCTGGTGCATTTTTGCTGTCGCAATTAAGAAGTTTAAAATTAAAGACATGGAAATATCAAGACAATGGGAAAAGGAAAAAGTGGAATGAAAGTGAACAAAAGGGGAAAATCAACATATCTTAAAGGTCAACATGACATCTGTAACCTCAGTGACATAATTATTTCTGGCAGTTGAGCATTGTGGTTACTCTTTTACTTGTTTCAGTCATTTGACTGGATGTTTCTGGGCTCAGTCCTATTGCATAGCACCTTCAGCAAGCGTGTTCTACTACTACTCTGGGCCAACCAACATCTTGCTGAAGCACTGCCTTGAAGGGTTAACTTGAACCAAAAGACCCTAGTGTCTATCCCATTTTCTCTTTTACCAAACTGCTAAGCTACAGAAATGTAAACAAACCAACACTGGTTGTTATTTGGTAGGGAGAAGCATAAACACAAATAACCCCTCTCTCCATCTCTCTCTCTCTATATATATATATATATGATAGTCTTCTTTCAGTTTCCATCTACCAAATCCACTCAAGACTTTGGTCAGTCCGAGTCTATAGAAGACACTTGCCCAAAGTGCCACGCAGTGAGGCTGAACCCAGAACCATGTGGTTGAGAAGCAAGCTTCTTATCACATAGCCACACCTATGTGTATATACACATATACAAACACACACACAATGGGCTTTCACATAATGTCTGTCTACTAAATTCATTTACAAGGAATTGATCAGACCTGGGGCTGTAGTAGAAGACACTTGCCCAAAGTGCTGTGCAGTGGGACTGAACCTAAAATTACATGGTTGCAAAACAAGCTTCTCGATTACACGGTGATACTCGTTCCACAATTTGTAAACATTGTCCGAATGCAGCTATTTAATGAAAAGAACTGGAAACATTAGAAGATGTTGCTGTCAGTAAACCCTGATTAAGCAAACATATGATCAGAGACATTCAAGACATGACCATTCCATCTATAAGCCTTTGCAGAGAAATGAGGACCAACAAGTCTTTATATAAAACGGTCAGGTGTGATCCGAGGGAGTGTTGGCTGAGCTTTACCAACCAGAAAGATTTCCTTGTTGGCTTATTAGCAGAGGAGTGGGGGCGCAATGGCCCAGTGGTTAGAGCAGCGGACTCGCGGTTTCGATTCCCAGACTGGGCGATGTGAGTGTTTATTGACTGAAAACACCTAAAAGTTCCATGAGGCTTCAGCAGGTAGGGTGGCGAACCCTACTGTACTCTTTTACCACAACTTTCTCTCACTCTTACTTCCTGTTTCTGTTGTGCCTGTAATTCAAAGGGCCAGCCTTGTCACACTGTATATCCCTGAGAACTACGTTAAGGGTACACGTGTCTGTGGAGTGCTCAGCCACTTGCACGTTAATTTCACGAGCAGGCTGTTCCGTTGATCGGATCAACTGGAACCCTCGTCATCGTAACCAACGGAGTGCCAATAAACATTAGCAGAGGATGGTCAGACACATGACAGCATATTCCTGTATGTATGGCATTAAATTGTAGGGTAACATATCTTTTAAACAGGACACCTTCATGTTTACTGATGGAAGCAAACATTGATTTTAGACATCCAAAATTACTAGAGCCTTTTAAATCACACATTTCTCTTCTAATTCCTCCCTTTATTGAATATATCAATTAATTTCAGTTAAAATTTCTAGAACTGGTTGATATTTGCTATTTGTTGTCAACAGTTAAGACGGACTGACACACTTCATCATTTAACATCCGTTTTCTATGTTGGCATGGGTTGGATGGTTTGACCAGAGCTAGTAAGGTCAGGGGCTTCACCAGGCTCCATTGTTTGCTCTGGCATGGTCTCTAAAGCTGGATGCCCTTTCTAACACCAACCACTCCACAAAGTGTACTGGGGCTTTTTATGTGGCACCATCACCAGTGTTTTTAGCATGACACCAGAACAAGTGCTTTTTATGTGGCACCAGCACTGGTATCATTTCTGCTGTGGTGGAAGGGTCTTCTTGAGTACAGCAATGCACTAGATATTTCAGTCTTTAGCCTTCATAAGACTCAATATCTTGCGATTAGCCTTCAATACTTCATTTCATGTCTTCCTGGGTCTCCATCTTCCATAAGTTTTATCCACTTTAAGTGATTGGTACTTCTGTATGCAACTGTCTATACACAAAATAAATATCCCTTTCCAAAGACAAACAAAATGGTTGTAGCTATATGAACTTGCACTTCATGAGCTGGTACTGAAATTACATTATTCACATGAATATCTTGGTGAAACAAAATAAAAAAATGATTACATTATAAATCTCTGAAAAATAACAACTGACAAATTCACTAGAAAAATAAAATATGTTTATTTAAATACCAAAAAATCTAAATGGTTAGCAAAATCTCCAGCCCCTTCTTACTAAAAACAAAAATTTCTGAAATCATCACTCTCCTAAGATAATCAATTCACTTGAGTATGTAGCTATTAATTAATGAGTTTACCAGCATGAGTAAGAGCGTTTTTACATTAAAAAAAAATTTAATCCATTCTTGAAGGCAACTCATTTCCCTAATGAGAGCAATCAAATTCGCACAAGCCACAAGAGGGAATAATCTGGAATTTGAAGAAACTACAGAGTTACTGAACTTGTTGAAACCTTCTGGCATATTAATAGAACTCATTTACTGAAATATTCTGAAAAATATTCCAAATATTTTGAATACTAGAGACAATAAGTTTCTGGCTGTGTTTATATACACAGTCCCATTGCTCTGAAACTTTTAATGCAACCCTTTTGATACCAACCTAACCAAGATTTCTCTTTGTTTTATGATACAGACATCCAGTTTTAAAGTAATCTAAATTAAAACCTTCCATCAAAATTTCTGTTCCTGGGACCCCAGTTTAATAATCCTTTCTATAGGCACAAGGCCTGAAATTTGAAGGAAGTTGGGTAGTAGATTACATCATTCCCAATGCTTCACTGCTACTTATTTCATCAACCCAGAAAGGTTGAAAGGCAAAGTTGACCTTGGCACAATTAGAACCCAGAACATAAAGATGGACAAAATGCCACTAAGCATCTTGCCCGGCGTGCTAATGGTTCTACCAGCTCTGCCAGTTTAATAATCCTTTCTACTTTCGGCACAAGGCCTGAAATTTTGGGGGAGGGGGTCTAGTCGATTGCATTGACCCCAGTGTTTCACTGGTACTTAATTTATTGACCCCAAAAGGATGAAAGGCAAAGTTGACCATGGCGGAATTTGAACTCAGAACGTAGTAGCAGACAAAATATCATTAAGCATTTTGCCCGACATGCTAACAATTCTGCCAGCTCACCGGGAGAATACCACCCCATGCTGGGAGGCAAGGGGTGGTATTGGCAAACTCAAGGGTTGCCTTGGGTGGCACACATTCTAGATGTGTCACTGGGTGGATAGTTTAGTGAGAGGGGATGTAGAAGATAGGGCAAAATGGAGAAGGACAAAGGACCTCAATGAAGCTAACCCTGGAGAAGGTCATAAGACCCACAAAAAGTTAACCCTTGCTTTAGCAAGGAAAACGGTCTTAAAGTGACAGTTGTTGTTGCTGTTGTGATTGTGTGTTATACAATTCTGTGACAGATTTCCATTTTTTTTTTTTAAATGGAAGCAACATTTTTGTTTAAAAATAACACAAAACACTCCAACAAACAAAAGCAACAACTAAGTATCACTGATAATTTGAAGATAATTTGAAAATATTATATTTTCTCAGAACTGGCATCTAAGTCCTCTTCATCATCATCAGTTGAGTTTAAGTCATCAGCATCTTTATCAGTTGGATTCAAGTCATCAGGCTCTGATTTGGCAGTCGGTGTGTAAATCAGATCTGCAAGAAGAAAAGAATGTGAATAATCATCATCATCATCGTTTAACATCCGTCTTCCATGTTAGCATGGGTGGGACAGTACCACAAGAGCCGGCCAGGCCAAAGCCTGCACCAGTCTTCTGTGACTGTTTTGGCAGGATTTTTACAGCTGGATGCCCTTCCTAACACCAACCACTCAGCAGAGTGGACTAGGTGCTTTTTATGTGGCACAAGCACAGGCAAGGTTAGATTTGGTAAGGTTTTTACAGCTGGATGCCCTTCCTAACACCAACCACTTTACAGTGTGGACTGGGTGCTTTTAAGAGGCAGGGTTACCAAGTACTTGCAAAACATAAACATTTTTTTTAAAAAACTTTTTAAGAGGGGAGGAGACATTGGAGAGGGTGATGACAAAAAGGTTATAGTGAGACAGATACAGGTGTCTTGCTGTAGAGGAAGTACAAGGTTACCCAGCCGGAGAGAGAAAGATCAGGAATGAAGACAGAAACAGGTGTGCTATCACAAAGAAAATAGATGGTTGCCCAACCTGAGGGAAGTGCAGGAGAAAGAGAGAGTGGGAGACAGCAGGATAGAGATGGTGGCAAAATGCTGGGCAATACTCACAAGGAACGGGAATCAGAATATGAGATGGTTGAGGAAAAGAAGAGATATAGATGGTGGCAAGTGCCAGGGCATACTAGCCCCTATCCACACACACACATTTACACACTCTCACATACACACACACATGCGCATCTTCGTTTTGGGATCATCAGTACCTCATTATCTCCCCTTCTTCCTAGCTCTCCTGTTCAACCTTTTTCCAACCGGTCGTCATGATTGACTGCTAAAATCTACAAGTTGTATTTTATTCTCTCTCTGTTTATTTCTTCATGTTCCTTTCTCTTGAAGAGCGTAGGTTCAAAATGTAAAAGACTTTCTCAATTTCCTGAGCGTCAAACTAATACATCTACTTGTTGTTTATACACCTGTCTTTGTCTTTTGTTTTTCTGTATATTTCAACTATATTTATATATATATATATATATATATATCATCATCATCGATTAACGTCCGTTTTCCAAGCTGGCATGGGTTGGACGGTTTGACTGAGGTCTGGAGAGCCAGCGGCTGCACCAGGCTCCAATCTGGTCTGGCAGAGTTTCTACAGCTGGATGCATTTCCTAACGCCAACCACTCCAATATACACACATACATGCAATGTGTTTCCATCAACCAAATCTATCAAGAGGCTTTGATCAGCCAGTATTATAGAAGACTCTCACCCAGGATGCCATGCAGTGGGACAGAACCTGGAACCATGTGCAACTACGTCTGCCGATATAGTGAAACAAGCGAAAGAATAAATTATTTCTTTTCAATGAGGGGACATTACCTTTGGGATCATAATATATATTGGAGAGATAAAGTCCACAAGCGGGTAAACTTTTGATTTTTGTGTCAGTGGCCTTTAAAGAAGGCCTTAGCAATTTCTGCTGGATGTCAGCAACTGTCAGTTCATCCAGTGCCACCTGCACCATGGCACCAACCATTCGACGAATCTGCAAAATATATTTATATATATTTCTTATTTATTTTAGAAAGGAAAAGCCAAATTTTAGTTTACATACAGACACAAGAGACATTCATCAATAACAATAAGAGAAGGGAGGGAGGAAGGGGGTGGAGGGAGGAAGGGAGGGAGGAAGGAAGGAAGGAAGGAAGGAAAGACTGTGTGATTTGAAGCTTGCTCTGCAACCATGTGGCGTCAGATTTTGTCCCACTGTATGGCATTTTGGGCAAAGATCTTTTAATCATAACCATGGGTTGACCAATATTAACAATAAATGAAATTTTGGTAAACAGCAAAAATACAGAAGTTTGTTTTGTGAGTGTGCCACTGCCACTGTCATCATCGTCGTTTTAACATCCACTTTTCCATGCTTGCATGGGTCAGATAGAGTTTATTGAGGCATGTTTTCTACAGACAGCTGCCCTTCTCATCACCAACCCTCACGTGTTTCCAAACAAGGTAATATTTCCCCATGGCCAGAAATGTTTTAGCAGAATATTGGAGATGAACAACAGTCACATGATGTCAAGACAAGGAGACAAAAACAAACAAACACAAACACACACCAGCATCATCATCATCATCTCACATCTTTCCATGTTGGCATGGGTCTGATGATTTGACAGTAGCTGGCAAGCTAGCGAGCTGTGCCAAGCCCTATTGTCTGTTTCGGCATGGTTTCTACAGCCGAATGCCTTTTTTTAATGTCAACCACTTTATAAATGTACTGGATGCTTTGACAAGCTTCTTTCAACCAAATCCATTCACAAGGCTTTGATCATCACAAGGCTATCATAAAGACACTTGCTCAAGGTGCCACACGGTGGAACTGAACCCAAAACATGTGACTGGGAAGATTGTCACTTAGCAGCTGGTGGTTTCAAAGCAGTTGTCCGTATTTATCCTCTTCCTCTTTGATTTTCAAAGAGATACTCATATCAGCCGGACAGCTAACCTCTATGAAGGTACATACTTTTTCTAGTTTTTCCCAAACAACAATATCCAACCTGTTACGTTTACACTTGACAGATGTCTCAATAGGAGTGTTCCACCAGTATTCTTTGTATGTATATGATGGTTGAGGATGAATTAATAGTACAATGTCTATTCTACAGTTTTCCATCTGAATTAGATACTTTCTTTTCCAGGTCTTCTGTAATCTACTTCTGTATTGGGTATTTACCAGCCATCAGTTCCCCCAGCATCTCTTCGATATATATATTATCTTCAACTATTCACATAATAACATCTATGTCACCATTTTTCTCCTTTACACATCTGCCAATGCTTTTGGTGCTCAATCATGGTCATGGATTACTGGCACCTGGACTTAACAGTATATTATCCAACAAACAAATGCTAAGCAACTTCCTGATTGCTATTCAAAAGATGGTCATTCAAGAGATTGACAAAAATCTCACTTGCTCCCTGAGTTGGTCAGCTGCATACTTGACACATCTGACACTCTTCCCAGCTCCTACGGCTACATTAACTTCAACCAATCCTTCCACTCCTAGAACATTAACCATGCTGAAGTGTCCTACCTAGTCATGCTTTACTTGCAGATATCACCTTATATCATCATCATCATCATCATCATCGTTTAACGTCCGCTTTCCATGCTAGCATGGGTTGGACGATTTGACTGAGGACTGGTGAAACCGGATGGCAACACCAGGCTCCAGTCTGATTTGGCAGAGTTTCTACAGCTGGATGCCCTTCCTAACGCCAACCACTCAGAGAGTGTAGTGGGTGCTTTTACATATATATATTCTCATCAGTTTCAGTGAGTGAGTGAAAGTCACAAGCCCAACAGTTTCTTGAATAAACCAAGGATATATATATATATATATTAATAGTAATAGTATGACAACAAAAGAATGAATGAGACCTCGATATTATGTAAATAGAGGAATTTATCTGTAATATAATATGTGACAATTATTTGGTTGCCATAATAAAACTGAGTTTCGGATGTCGGGGCGGAAATCTGCTCTGGCATCTCGTCAGTTATTAAGACAAACAAAAATGCTATGGAAATGACCATATGTATATATATATATATATATTTATATATAAATGAATGCACATGGCTCAGTGGTTAGAGTATCAGGCTCACAATTACGAGGTAGTGAGTTTTCTCGAACCGGGCAGTGTGTTCTGTTCTTGAGCAAGACACTTTATTTCACATTGCACCAGTTCACTAGTCTGTAGAAATGAGTTGCAACATCACTGGTGTAAAGCTGTATTGGCCTTTGCCTTTCCTTTGGATAACATCGGTGGTATGCATGGATGTTTTCCATAAACAACCTTGCCCAAACTTGTGCCTTGAAGGGTAACTTTCTAGAGCAATCTCATGATCGTTCCATGGGTCTGTCTAGGTCAATCCTATGGTCATCATTATCATCATCATAACTAATCAGTTTGGAGATGCAAGAGAAGATATGTGCCCGAAGTGCCATGCTGTGGGACTGAACCTGAAACCACACAGCCACGTCGGCACCTGTTAAACACACATACACATCATCATCCATCATTTTGAATCCAGGTTTTGTCCTCGTTAATGGGGGAGGCCAGATCTACCTAAATGCCATAGCAACCACCCTCAAACCATCTCACCATCTTGCCCAGTTTTGGGCATCCTCCTTTCTCAAGCCAACCTTTCCAATCTCCTCCTCCACCTATCCCCACCACATTTTCCTTGGTTTACCTTGCTTTCACCTCAAACTCTAGCACCCTCTTCAGAACATGTTCTTCATCCCTCCTCAACACATGCCCTAGAAAATCCCATGTTTTACGTGGAAGACTAAAGATAATCCACACCCTTCAAGGTAGTGCTCCAGCAAAAATATAACAGCACCACCTTGAAGGGCTTAGTCAAAAAAAACCCACCCCAGTACTTATATTTTAAAGTCTGGTACTTATTTTATTAGTCTCTTTTACTGAACTGCTAAGTTATGGGGATGCACATAAACCAACATTTGTTGTCAAGCAGTGTGCATGTGTGTGTGGGAAACAACCACAAACACAAAAACATGCTTACACACACACACGACAGGCTTCCACACAGTTTCTGTCTATCGAATTCATTCACATGGCATTGGTCAGCCTGGGGCTACTGTAAAAGACACTTGCCCAAGGTGCCAGACAGTGGAACTGCACCTGGAAACATGTGCTTGCAAAGTGACCTTCTTAATTATAGAATCAAGCCTGTGCCTATTGGTTCCTAAGCAGAGAACCAAACTCCTGCCTCAAAAAAACAGTAAGAATTTTAAAGATATATATATATATATATATATATATATATATACATAAGTCCAGTCTGTAAGGTGGTTGGCCATAAAAACCCAGCTAAAATAGACAGTGAAGCCTGGTGCAGACTTCTGCCTAGCCAGCTTTGGTCAAACCATCCAATCCATGCCAGCGAGATTGTTGCCAGTGCCGATGGACTGGCTCCTGTGCAGGTGACACGTAATACAACATTTCGAGTGTGGCCTTTGCCAGTAAGACATCCGAGTGAGATCGTTGCCAGTGCCCTTGGACTGGCTCTTGTGCGGGTGACACGTAAAATATACCATTTCGAGCGTGGCTGTTACCAGTACCGCCTGACTGGCCTTCGTGCCGGTGGCACGTAAAAGCACCCACTACACTCTCGGAGTGGTTGGCGTTAGGAAGGGCATCCAGCTGTAGAAGCTCTGCCAAATCAGATTGGAGCCTGGTGTAGCCATCTGGTTTCACCAGTCCTCAGTCAAATCGTCCAACCCATGCTAGCATGGAAAGCAGACGTTAAACGTCGATGATGATGATGATGATATCTAAGCGAGAAAACTAAGCTGCATGCTAACAACTTACCTGCCTGAACAAAAAGGACCGGCTTTGAATGTATACCTCCCAAAATTCCAAGCCAGGATTATGTTGCTTTAGAGCAGTCCGACCGAGTTTTACATTGATTGAGACGGTTCTGATGGGTGACTCATTTTTCTCTCGTATTGACTTGATTGTCGAAAAAGCAGTGAAGTCATGAGTTCCAACCATTGCTTCAGCAGCACTCATGAGTTTCCTCATGTCTATGGGTGTCCTATGTGTAAACCACATAAATAAATAGTTATTTCCAAATCAAAATTTTTTTTTATCTAACAAATCGCATTTTAAATTATAACATTTAACTCTTTAGTATTTAATGCTGGCCATATCCAGTTCAAAATATTTTAGCTGTTCTATGTTCAAACTGGCCAGATCTGGCCTCTCACACCTATGCGACAATGTCATTCAAATCATAAACAATCACATTTTCAAAATCTCAAAGCAACAAGACAGTGCATGATTAATTCAAAACACTGAATGAATAAGTATTAAATTCAAAAGAGTAATCTGAATCTTAAAAGGTTAAAATATAAAAACTAGAAAAAAACAAAACAAAAAAAAAAACAAGAAAGATAAAAAAGGAAAAGAAAAATGGTGGGGGGTAAAGCAGTGGAAGATGAAGGGAGAGAGAGCAATGGGCCAAAAACTCCAGAACAAATGGCGTTGCAGCAGAGAATTGTCAGCAACTCATTGCAGCAACCACTCCATCTCACAGAAACCATCATCATTTAACGTCCACTTTTCATGCTAGCATGGGATGGACGATTTGATTGAGGACTGGCGAACCACACAGCTGCACCAGGCTCCAATCTGGTCTGGCAGAGTTTCTACAGCTGGATGCCCTTCCTTAATGCCAACCACTCCGAGAGTGTAGAGGGTGTTTTTACATGCCACCGGCACAAGGGCCAGTCAGGCGGAACTGGCAATGGCCACGCTCAAGTGGTGTTTTTTACGTGCCACCTGCACAAGAGCCAGTCCAGCAGCACTGGCAACGACCTTGCTTGAATGTTTTTCACATGCCAGTAAGTGCTGGTAACGATCACACTCAAATGGTGCTATTTACGTGCCACCGGCACGGAACCCAGACAGCTGCTCTGGCAATAATCACGCTCGGATGTGATCATTGCCATGCTTCCCGAAATTCCCCAACAGTACACCAGATGCCCCCTCCCCAATCATTTTTTTGAAGACTTATTCATTTTACACTTCCTGTGCATAATGCACTGTTTATATAACATATATACAATATGTTCATCATCATCATCATCATTATTAAGAGACAGCGAGTTGGCAGAATCATTACCACGCTGGGTAACAACTGAAAACTGCTTATGAAGAAGGAAAATATTGTTGTTTAGTCTCGAGTTAATCTTAATAGAGCAGATTATGATCAAAGGCATTCCAGCCATGACCATCTTGCCTTTTTAAGAGTTTCCAAGACTACATTATTCAACAAGTCTTTCTTTTCTTATGATAATAAGGTGTAATCTGAAGATGAATGGTCGCTATTTCTAACAAGCACGGAGATGCTCTGGGAATTAGGTGGGTGGTTGTATGAATACCAAGCCTTACAGTTTACTCCACTGGCTACAACTATAAAAAATAACAACCTAATTGTCCTCAAATTACACCCTATTGCCTACAACGGAGAAGGAGAGGTGGAGGATGTGACAAATAAGAATAAGACATACAAGAGAGAGAGAAAGAGTTGATAGTGACACAGACATGAAGGAGACTTGATAGTGAGATACAAGAAAGAGAGAGAGAGAGAGAGAGAGAGAGAGAGAGAGAGTATAAGATCTGAATGTATCTTACCAAATAATGTGTGCATGATTTTTCTCCAAGAGAGTTAATGCAGAGTGACCAGTTTGGGGTGCTATTTCTTTAAAGGGAATAGCAAGACGGTACATGTAGGTACGGTTTTTGATCTGACGTCGGCTATGAAAGTCATCGTTTACTCTGAGGACATTGGTGACCCTAAAATTAAGAATTTTACAATGTGCAAGTTCTTCAGGGAAAGAAAGAAAGAAAGAAAGCAAGAAACTAACAACATCAAGCCCATATTTATTTTATTGATCTCTGGCAAAAGTTTAAATTTACCAAAGTTACTTCCCTTACACAGCGATATTTACACCAATTCATATCGTTTTAACGTCCACTTCTTCAGGCTTGCAGGAGTCAGACAAAGTTTGTTGAAGCAGGTTTTTTAAGGCCATATGCCCTTCGTTTGCCAACTAACACTTGTTTCCGAGCAATATTCTCCCATGGCCAGACATGTTTTTCACGGGTGTTAGAAATTAATAATATTGTTTGTATGATGGTGATGCACCTTTACAACCATCAAGATGTCAAGACATGGTTTTACACACACACATGCCTGTACCAACTGGCGACTTGTAAGTTCAAATGACGACTCCTACTTCATATTTCAAAAGTTAACAATGGGAATGGCATCCAGCTGTAGAGAAAACCCCTTGAGCAATGTAGATATATTGTATTTGCAAAAGCCAAACATGACTATGTGGTAAGAAGCTAGCTTCCCAATCACAGTTTCAGGTTCAGTTCCACTGCATGGTACCTTGGCAAGTGCCTTCGTCTATAACCACAGGTTGACCAGTCTTGTGAGTGGATAAGGTATATGGAAACTGAAAGGTGCATTATATATATATATATATATATGTATCATATATATATTATATTTTTCCAGATGAGAATACTTCTTCCGTTTAAAGTGTTATTCCAAGGTTTTTTTTTATCATACTTTATTTAAGGGATTCTTTCATTTCCGTATGAATATATATAAATAAAAATCATTAATTATTGTAATTAAAATAATAGTATTACGAATTAATTGAATCTATTACTTGTAAAGAACAGTTAAAGCTATCAATTGATCTTATATTGTTGTTTATAACTAAACATGGGGTTAAAAATGTATTGTAGAAGTTAAAGGGTAAAGACCCTCTTCGGACATGAATGACCATGGGACTGCACCTAGAAAGGCACAAGTCCAGGTAAGGTTGTTTATGGAAGACCAGCAATCGCCCATGCATACCAGCCTCCCCTTTCCACGCCACTGATGTTATCCAAAGGAAAGACAAAGGCTGATACAGCTTGGCACCTGTGATGTCGCAACTCATTTCTACAGCTGAGTGAACTGCAGCAACGTGAAATTAAGTGTTTTGTTCAAGAACACAACACTCAGCCCAGTCCAGGAATCAAACTCACTACCTCATGATTGGGAGCCAAACACTCTAACCACTGAGCCATACACCTTCACATGTAGGAGTATAACCAGTTTATTACACATAAATTTTAATAACAAAATTTTATATAGACCCACAAGGGGCATGGGGACTTCAGCCGAGAGCCACTGGTCTAGAATGACATCTGGAATTTTTGGTAATGACAATGAGAATTTATCATACTTAGTGCATTAGTTGCAGAATGTGAAAGGGAATTTAACCCATATGGAACTTGAAACTAGATTTATTTACAGGGAGATTATTTCTCATCCAGAATGCTGGAACATTAGTAGACAGATTTGATGAGGAAAAAAAAAAAAAAACTAACCGTATTGTTTCTTTCTTTTTCCTTAGCCAATAGTTCATTCCATTTTTCAAAAATTCTGGTTCATATTCACAATCTTCATTCCTTTAAAATGAATAGAAACAAAAATATTACACAAAATCAAATTTTTTTTTTAGCAAATAATACTTTAAAAGACAAAAAATATCACCATTCTGAAGCACAATGACAACTACTGTGATGCATCTGCATCATTTACTGGTGGTCATCATCTCTTCTTTTGTGATATATTATATTTAGCATTATTTCATCCAGTATATACCTCCATTTTTAATATGATAGTGTAAGATAGTAATTGCTTTGGACTTGTGATTGTAAGACTGTGCTTTCATTTCCTGGACTGTGTAATGTGTTGTGTTCTTGAGCAAAAATACTTCATTTCACATTGCTCCAGTCCACTCTGTCAAGGGAGGAATATATATGTTAGAGAAACAGGGAAACCGGTCCTATGCACCTTATGGAGTAATGTGGACTAAATCCATTAGTCGCTCTGGACACCTTTGTAACTCTTACCTCCAACTAAATAGCAAACATCATGAAATGCAACCCTGCCCTTCATACTTACCAACATGATGAAGAAACCTTTGTGTCAGGCTGTATCAGATCACTGCTTTTTGATAATTAAGTCTTCCTGTTACCATTGAAGGAATATACAAATGAAACATGGAGCTTGCATGACACATTGCAAGCTCCTCGTAGGAACTGGTAGCAGAGGGGATTCTTTCATTCTCCTTACACGACATCCTAGAGCCATAAAATTCACCCAGTATACTTTGTAATGTGGTTGATAAGAGAAAAAAAGCATACAACCATAGAAAACATGTTAAAATGAAATGTATGAGCAACCTGCATCTAGAATAAAACGATTGAGTGCTGCTGTTTGGATGATGGCAATCTGGCATGGCTGACTGGGCATTCAGCCAGTTTCGGTGGTAATATCTTTTGGTGCTGGAGGCAAACATGCACACATACACACACATGCATGTATGTGTGTTCAGAAATGCACACATAGAGAGAGAGTGGGGGGAAGACTTAATTGAAAACAACTGAGAAAGACTTTCCCTCTCTTCATACACATAAAATAACATTGGTTTCAAATTTTGGCTTAAGGCCAGCAATTTTAGGGGATGGGTAAGTCAATTACATTGATCCCCAGTATTCAACTGGTACTTATTTTATCAACCCTAAAAGGATGAAAGGTAAAGTCGACCTCAGTGGAATTTGAACTCAGAACATAAAGACAGATGAAATGCCACTAAATATTTTGTCCAGTGTGCTAACAACTCTGCCAGCTCACCAGTAATAATGATAATCCTTTCTACTATAGGCACAAGGCCTGAAATTTTGTAGGAGGGGACTAATTGATTACATTGACCCCAGTATTTCACTGGTACTTGATTTATTGACCCCAAAAGGATGGAAGGCAAATTGGACCTCGGTGGAACATGCAGACAGACGAAATGCCACTAAGCATTTATCCCAGCATGCTAACAATTCTGCCAGCTCACAGCCTCATAATAATAATAATAATAACAATTTGGCCATCACTTCATCACCATCTTAAATTAGCTTTCCACACTTATTCAGAGTTATTTTTCTCCAAGAGAGGTTAGAAGACCACAAATTGCTCATTTTAATTTGGCTTTGCTTTTATGGCTGGTTGCCCTTTGCATCATCAATCATCCACGTTACAAATTGTCACTGGGTTCATTTTACCATGGCACCAACAGTAGACACAGTGTAAAAATAAATGTTAGCTAGACTTTGTATCTTATAGCAGTTTCACTAAATCACACGTTCAAATGAACTGTAACGGTGGCACCAAAGATTTTTTTTTTAGTAGCTAGATATATTGGATGGAAGAGATGGGAATGACAATAGTGGCGATACACAATAAGTCAATAATACAGTACTCACTTGCGGAGAAGATCACAATGCATTGTATTCTGAAAGGCATGAACACCTGCATCTGTACGGCTGGAAACAGAAGTCTTCACAACATTTCTAGGATTCAGTGATTTCAAAGAAACCTGAAAATTAAGGACATCTAATTAGCGTTCAGTTAGAAGTCATTAGCAGGTTTGTATACTTAGAAAAAAGGCTAGTTTTATAATAAAGTCTCAGTCATTATTAGTAAATACTAAAAATAATGTATTTACAATTGTACTCTCTTGCACACAGATATATAGCATATACTGAACAGCATTAAAGACACTGACAATAAAATTATTACATATAATATACTCATACACAAAATTAGCTTCAACTCAGTTTCCATTCATCAAATTTCATATATATATATAGAATAAGAATAGGATGGGAAAAGTTCAGAGAGCTTTTACCTTTGTTGGTAATAAAAGGTCTCTCCCTCAGAGTGAAAGGCAGATTGGATGATGCCTGTGTGTGAACAGCAAGCTACATGGCAGTGATGCATGGGCTGTGACTGCAGAAGACATGCGAAGGCTTGACAGAAATGAAGCTAGTATACTTCACTGGATGTGCAATGTCAGTGTGCATGTATGACAGAGTGCAAATGTCTTGAGAGAAAAATTGGGCATAAGAGGTATCAGAGGTGGTATGCAAGAGAGGTATCTGTGCTGGTATGGTTATGTAATGCATATGGATTAGGACAGCCGCGGAAAGAAGTACCAATTTCTAACTGTTGAGAGAACCTATGGAAGAGGTAGATCCAGGAAGACATGGGATGAGATGGTGAAGCATGATCTTCAGATAATGGGTCTCATAGAGGTGATGACAAATAATGGAGAATTTTGGCAATTTGCTGTGCTCGAGAAGACATGTCAAGCAAAATGAAATCATAGTCATGGCCAGCGCCAGGGACATTTTAAAGTCAGTTGTACTGATAACGTGTAAAAGGCACCCGTGCCAGTGATACATAGGAGGTACCTACTATACTCTTGGAGTGGTTGGCATTAGGAAGGGCATCCAGCTGTAGAAACTAAGCCAAATCAGACAAGAGCCTGGTACAGCTCTCTGGCTTACCAGTTCCAGACAAACCATCTAACCCATGCCAGCATGGAAAACGGACACGAAATGATGATGAAGATGGTGATGATATAAAAGATTTTATATCATCACTAGTATACAAACTAGAGATCCAGGTAATCCTAAGGTGAGCTCTAAGTGGAAATCCATAGGCACAGGCAGGGCTGTGTGGTAAGAAGCTTGCTTTCCAACCACATGGTTCTAAGTTCAGTTGAATTAGAGTCAACCTAGCTAAAACCAAAGTCCTAATAAGTAGGAAGGCAGACAAACCACAAACCCCTTCAGGTAGATGGTCCTGCTCGATCTGTAGAAAAGGTGTAGGTAGAAACTCTATAAGATGTACCCAGTGTAAGCTATGGACACATAAGAGGTGTAGCAATATCAAAGGAAGGCTAACTAGGAAGATAGTTTTTGTATGTGGCAGATGCTCAGGAGCAATAAACACAGAAAATGTGCAGAGAACAACTTCTGCCACATACCAGGGAGAAAAACTAGAAGTAGTTGATAGCTTCCGTTATCTAGGTGACCAAGTCAGTAGAGGGGGAGGGTGCGCTGAAAGTGTAGCTGCTACAATAAGAATAGCCTGGGCAAAGTTCAGAGAGCTCTTACCTCTGCTGGTGACAAAGGGCCTCTCGCTCAGAGTAAAAGGCAGACTGTATGACGCATGTGTACGAACAGCCATGCTACATGGTAGTGAAACATGGGCTGTGACTGCTGAGGACATGCGTAAGCTTGCAAGGAATGAAGCCAGTATGCTCCGATGGATGTGCAATGTCAGTGTGCGTACTCGACAGAGTGTAAGTACCTTGAGAGAAAAGTTGGACCTAAGAAGCATCAGATGTGGTGTGCAAGAGAGACAACTGCGCTGGTATGGTCATGTGACAAGAATGGATGAGGATAGCTGTATGAGAAAGTGCTACACCCTAGCGGTTGAGGGAACCTGTGGAAGAGGTAGACCCAGGAAGACCTGGGATGAAGTGGTGAAGCACGACCTTTGAACATTAGGCCTCACCGAGGCAATGACTAGTGACCGAGACCTTTGGAAATATGCTGTCCTTGAGAAGACCCGGCAAGCCAAGTGAGACCTTAACCTGTGGCCTATGCCCACTTATGCGTACCTTTCCTTCATTGAACACTAAACTCTGCTTGCGAAGACCTGTTGAGGCAAGTGAAATCGAAATCAAATTTGATGACTGACATCTGTGCTAGTGGAGTACTAAGAGCACCGTCCGAGCGTGATCATTACCAGAGCAGCTGACTGGCTTCTGTGCCAGTGGCATGTAAAGAGCACCATTCGAGCGTGATTGTTACTAGCATCGCCTCACTGGTACTGGTGGCACATGAAAAAATATATTCGAGTGAGGCCGTTACCAGTGCCACTAGACTGGCTCCAGTGCAGGGGGCACATAAAAAACACCATTTGAGCGTGGCCGTTGCCAGTACAGCCTGACTGGCCCTCGTGCCGGTGGTATGTAAAAGCACCCACTGCACTCTCGGAGTGGTTGGCATTAGGAAGGGCATCCAGCTGAAACTCTGCCAGATCAGACGGCAGCCATCTGGTTCACCAGTCCTCAGTCAAATTGTCCAACTCATGCCAGCATGGAAAGCAGATGTTAAACGATGATGATGATGATGATGATAATGGATCTTGTGTTCAAAGACAATGGGTGAAAACCAAAAACTCCTCAATGAAGGATGTATTAAAATGGCAAAACTTACAGAGTAAGTATATATAAATAGTTGTAAACATAAGTGCTTATCAGTTAAACTGGGAGGAGACCCCTGAAGACAAGGGTCAAAGTGTTGAAGTCCAATCTCAAGATACTGAGCCTTAACGAAGAATATGTCAAATGACTGAGATATGTGTCATACAGCTGTACTCAAGAAGACCTGTCCACCACAGCAAAATTGAAATCGGTGCTGGTACCATGTAAAAAGCACTTGTGCCGGTGTCATGTTAAAAGCATCTAGTACACTCTATAGACTGGTTGGCGTTAGGAAGAGCATCCAGCCATAAAACAGCCAATGGAGCCTGTTGTGACCCTTGGCCATACCAGCTTCAGTCAAACCGTCCAACCCATGCCAGCATGGAAAACAGATGTTAAATTATGATAATAATGATGATGTAATGACACTATGTCTATCAGCAAGAGTTTGAGTGAGTTGGTGAGTAATGATAATACCAGTTCAGTATATATACATATATATATATATAAAACCTTACCTCTAGCTGTTCCTGAATAGTCAAAACTTTTAAGCCCTGATTCAGAAGTTGTTTTTGGATACCACTGTGTAAGTAAAGAGAATAAAATAAAATTTGAATTCTTTAGAAAGATATATTTTTTATAGATAATATACAAGATATACAAGCTTAATTTGACAGTTTGCATAAAAGGGAAAAAAAACACAATATCCTAGCCTGGATAGTAGACTAATCCTTCATTCAGTTTAACACCACCACCTGGCCATGTCTCTAGCCAGAGGAGGTGGTGGTGATGGTGGTGGTTGTGATGATAGTAGCAATGGTAATAGTGGTGGCAGTGGGGTAGTGATGCTGCTGATATTGATGATGATGGCATAGCTATAAAATTGTGCCCACTGACTTTGTTTCCCCATAACTTTCAATAAAATTTCCTCCGATCAGTCTCAGAAGGTCTGAAAATGTCCTGGGTACTACCTTTACCCATTTGATTAAGTGATGGAAAGAAAATAGACACTTGTTACCTTTACTTAACGAACATTAATCTGATCAGTCATCTAACTTCAACCATTTCATTAATCAGTGAGGTGTGTAAGTAAACAAACCTATACCTACATAAAAGAAAGCTCTCTCAAAACCTTACATACAAACAGAACTAACCTCACTGAATGATTAAGCACAAAGAGCTAATGTTGGAAAAGCCTAAATATCATAGATTAGGGATAAAAAGTGCTGAACATGTAAATATATTTTGGTACATGGATGAAAAGCAGGACATTTTCAGGAAGAGAAAGAGATAAAATGGATATATAATATTATACACAAAAGAAATTGAAGACATATTTATATATGTGTATATCTGGCTGTGTAGTTTAAGAAGCTTACTTCACAACCATGTGGTCTCAGGTTCAGTTCTACTGTGTGGCACCTTGGGCAATTGTTTCTACTATAGCCCTGGGCTGATTAAAGCACTATGAGTGGATTTGGTGGATGGAAACTGAAAGAAGCTCATTGTGTCACCACCACTAAGCTAAGATCTAAGCAGATCACTGAGCTCAGCAGTACGCTGCTGATTGAGCTCTGGCAGCTAGCATTCCAGGTACACTAGAGCATTTAAGACCAGTGTTAGGATGATATTAGAAACATGGAGATTTACTGCTTTTTCAGAGTTCTGATGGCAGCATACCAATCAGTAATTAGTCAAGATAGTGGATGATGGGCATTTTCTAAAATCCTTCAATGATTACTAGATACACTGCTTTAGCAAAAGGTTGAAGTGTTCCCCTCTGTGCTCCTCTATCACTGACAGGTCTTTGAACAGAAATGTGCCAACTACTGCCATACAACAATTCCTTGTGCCACATAGTCTTTGTTGCATCATCAGTATCATGTATGCCATACAAGCCTGCATAAATCAGATTTTCCTGAGTTTTTGCAATTCACCAATCACTTTTCAGAATGCAAGGAGTGGATTAAGCCCTGCTCTGAAGACCTTGACCATTTTGGTTTTTTTTACAAGTGAATGTCCAGTGTTTTTCTGTCAGCCTTGTATGTTATTCAGGAATGTGATGGAGCTCTCACCGAATAACTCTTGATAATATTTTGTTTTTCATCCTATGGTTTCTCAGCACTTAAGGTAATGAGTCCTTCTGAAACTTTTAGTTTTGACATCTATTGAAAAACGGAGGATGGGGGTGCAGAGCCAAGTTAACACCTGATTTCTGGTGCTTTTGAGTGTCTAAAAGAGTGCATATATAACCCAACCTCACCTTTGTCAATATAATGTGGCTGTCCAACATTCAGCTTCACCTTATTGCACAGGTAAGCAGAACATCTTTGTAATTTACCTGCATGACCATGAGGAAAGATGTCAATATTTGGATCTGGTAGTTTTTGATGGAAAAGTGTTGGTAACCATAAGGTTATGCACAACAGGTGAGATTGTGGTGTGTTATAATGAGGAGGATGTGTGTAAAGTCTAATGCCATTCCTTTCGTCATGCTGTCTGATCGCTTAATCCTCAGTTTGCTTACTCTTCTATCCTCTTGCATCAAAATTAACCATTACGACGACTAGGGTTGCAAACAAGTGGGAAACAGTCTAGCAATTAGCCCCAAGCAGAGACAAACATATATAAATGCAGTGACAGACATATATATCTGTGTGTGTGTGTGTGTGTGTGTGATTATGATGATGATGGTTTCGCTTATCGTGAACGACAAATGAGAGCAGGGCCGGCGACTGGGGCAGTCGCCCAGGTCGCCACGGAGGGTGTGACAAAGACACCACGACCGTCCGCTTGTACACGCCGAAGTTCAGCTTTCCCGGGGCGCCAGCAACCCTAGGATCGACCCTGAATGAGGGATCAGTAAAATAAAGCGTTAATCATGTTCTATGGTCACTAATGTGTCTCTTAATTTCTGCTGGTGCCTTGCAAACCTTTTGGCAAAAGGAACAAGTTGAGGACTCAGTTTGCTCGAATGCTTATGGATCATTTACTATGTGTTTTTTTTTTTATAGTGAAAGGCAAGGCCTGCTTTGCTTCGTGCCAGAAAACCACTATACACACACACACACACACACACACACACATACATATATAGTCGCAACATTACAAATGGAGTTTTGATTTCATGCGTGTTCTTCGAATTATGAATTTAAAAGTCAAGATGTTATTGTCTCCCTTGATACAAAACACTCAGCAAGGATGTGTGCAACAGATAATTAAAGCGAATAATACTGAGATTAATGTAATAGATAAATGTCCCCTGCCTCTCCTCTCTCTAAATATATATTCTAAATAAACCAGACTCGAGTGATGCTTTTCGCCCATTCGGGAAGATAAAACACCAGTAGAATTTTGTAAAGTAACTTCATTCGACAGTACCCTTGCAAAACACAACCTTGAATCTAGTTATATATACATATATATATATATATACATATATATATATATATATATATATATGATAGTATACAGGATTTATTTAGAATTGAAAGGAAAACTGGTGCGTTGAAAGAGATCTAAGAAATCGATTACGTGAAAATGGTTTTTATTACCTGTAGTTTGTTCCAATATACGATACGAATATTAAAAAGCGTCCCATTTCAAGAGTTATTTTTTTCTTTTCACTTGCTTTCTTGTTTAATTATAATTACACCTAATTGTGTAACGGTTATCGTCTTAAAATGACAGGGAACAACATCATCTCAAGGTAACCTGTATAAAGTAGATTTGAAATTTTTTTACTCTGGAGATTTCTTTACATATTTAAAAAAAAAAATCAAACATTTAGCGTTCGAGGACAATTTTTATAAAAAATTGTTATTTTTTTTTTAATTGATAAATTAATCGTTATTCTCCGATTTTCATGACGAACAAAAAGATAATTTGTTGTTTAATTACAATTGTTTCCAAGTCCGGAACATTTCAATCGCGGGACACATGCTTGTTGACGCATGCGTAGTAACTAGGTTTATTTAAATGATAGCGAGGCTATGCAACGTGGATCACCGGTCACTTCCGTTTACTCTGACCTCCAAGCAAGACCCATCGGCAGCGGCGGCCCGTGTCTTTAGTGATCCTTTCTCACTGCCCCATCCATTGTGACCCTGCCTTTTTTTTGCATTTGCCAGGGACAACTGGATATCTTAATCTGAGGGGTAAGCCTTAAAGCTATTAAATTTTTTTCTTTAATATATATATATATACATACATTATATATGTTATGTAGCGGGACTTCGCTTTAAATGTGTCAAAATCGGTCAGTGAAAGGCCTTTCTGTTCCCCGAAATTAACGGTCATTTTCTCATCTTTTCGTTTTTTCTTTTTCTTAGAAAAAACCTACAACGACAAAACACTTTATTACTCGTTTCGTTGCTAACAAATGACTTAAACGAGACACATTCTCAAGAAACAGGGAGGAGGTGTAACAAACAAAAAAGAAGTTGAATACCTCAGCATATTTCTTCTGTTTGCTGTACTTTTATAAAAAGTTTGTAGTTAAGAACGTCTACTTATCAATTCATGTTTCTATCACAGTCATCATCAATATCATTATTGTTATTAGTATCAATATTATTCGTTATCGTTTTATATCTCGGCGAGGCTGTTTTCTAGGTGATGAAAGAAAATCAACGAATTTGATTTCAGAAATGTGTCTGTCTATATACCATTTGTTTCTCCTCACCCAACGTAGCGCCTACTTCCTTTTTCATTTTTATTGATTCTTTGCAGAGAAAAGGGTTTAGTCGATTAAATCGTAAAATGAGTATTTATGTATCTTGATCCCGGAACACCTAGAGACGAAGCTGACTCTGCGAATGATATTTGAACTTAAAGCATTGAAGTACAGAAAACGTAGCATAATTATATATGTATTCTATACAAAAGCAACCTTGTTCGACTTTTCATTTAGTGTTCAAGTTATTGGATGAATTCAGAGGATATAGACAAAATATTTAGTCATGCAGTAACGAACAGTTGATCACGTTTTATCTTATTTCCTCATTTTCATGACAGTCCAGTGGAATGCCAAGACTGTTGAGCGTCGAAACAAAATACTTGTTTCCTCTTCGTCTCTCACCGAGGTCAACTTCAACTTCGTTATTCATCCTTTCGAGGTCGATAAAAACGAAATGACAGTCAAATACGAGGGTCGATTTAATATTCCTTTTATAAATTGTATACGAGAATGGAATGAGTTGGCTCTCGGGTGAAAAAAATTGTGATTTCTTTTTTTTTTTTTTCCCGTCTACACTTGCATTAGATAAAGTTACATATACGTAGGTAAGAAATATCCTTACGAAGTACAACTAATTTGTAGTCTACATAGCATTTTGGTCGAGCAAAATAAATAATAATGAACTAGATTATGTTGCCTTTGTGAATGAAGCCTTCTGTCTACTACTAGTGTGCTTGTGAAAGCAGCTACTTGCATAGCCTTCTTTTGGGAAATATCTATGGTTACGTTATTCCTTGAGTTTTTCCTTTTTAAGATGTGAGAGTAGAATCTGTCTACAAACGTCGAATATGTCGTTTAAATATGCAAGCTGGGTATGTTTGTACTGCTCGCATACACGTATATTCATTCAGACGCGTGTGTGTGTGGCGTAAAACTTGATTTCCGTGAAAAGTGTGTGTGTATACACACACACACACACACACACACGTACTTTACAGGGTACGCCACTATTAATCTTATCGATGTATTTTTCACCGAAATGTTCATAAAATTATGGATTATTTGGGGGTTACGTGTATATGTAAATAGAATACGTGGCGGGTACGTGGCATTCGTTTTTTCAGTTATTGATGCCGGCCTATCCCCACCGCCACATCAGCCTATGAAAAGAGGGTAATTTCTGAAGCAGACAATTTTATTATTTTCAAGTTCCATAAAGAAAAAAAAGTATGTACACTGGAGACGATGTAATCGATTAGACCAATCTCCCAAAATTTCAAGCCTTGTGCATATAATAGGAAGGATTATTTATTATTATTTACTCTTGTTATTGAGGTGACGTGCTAGCAGGATCGATAGCACGCCGGACAAAATGCTGAGTGACACTTGTCTCTGCTTTACGTTCTGAATTCAAATTCTGCTGAGATCGATTTTGCCCTTACATCCTTTCGAAATCGATGAAATAATTACCAGTTGAATACTAGAGTCGATGTAATCGACTAGTCCCCTCCCCTATAAATTTCAGGCTTTGCACCCCACAAAATAGTTTTTTTTTTTTTTTTCTGTATTTCATTGACATTATAATGTACAGTATAGTGAAAGATGTGTGATTCGGATTTGGAGCTCCCCTCCACTCGATTCCCTTTTCTATATCTATTCCTTGATGTCATCACACTTTATTCATTGACTGTGGTAATGTGAATAATGGTTGTTAAGCCACAAGTCAACTCTGATAAATGAAGCAGGCCAAACAATCAAAGACTTTGTAGCTGTAACCATCCTGGTCCACTGTCACTCTCTCTCTCCCCCTCACACACATACATCTTTCTCTCTCTCTCTCTCTCTCTCTCTCTTACACACACATGTACACACACAACACACGTTCCTGTCATTTTCTTTCTCTTTCACTTTATGCTGACATCAAACGAAATGTACATTTCCAGTCACAAAAACAAATAACATTTTTTTTACGGAATTTACCGAACGCTGTACTTTAACAGCTGATAGATCATTAACAATTCTTCGACTCAAAACGAAAGATCGCCAGACAATCTGATATGTGCCTGAAGGGCATGTTCGGCCAAACGTAATAAATTAGCAAAATACTCTCTCTATAATGCATCTGTTTATTATATAAATATTTCTCTCGTTCTGAACGCTCACCAGTCTCTCTTATCAGCTATCACGTCAGGGAACCAGTACGGATCGCTCGAACTGCTAGAAATAATTACCTAAACGGATCTTCATATCACACTACGCCATCTAAGTAATAAAAAAAACAAAAAAACGTTGCTTAATGTGCTTCTTAGTTTCCCTGCACGTAAGAAGAAAACAAAACGAGCTGCTTACAGCCGGAACGCCCTAAATTGTAAGATCTGCTCGATTTTCAACAACGAACTATTGTAGTGAGAGGAAAGTTTTTGCTAAACAAGCTTTTTTTCTTTCGCATCTTCTCTGAATCAGTACATTTTATTTCCTGCCAGGCTTCCTTATCATTCTCTCTCTTACTGCTTTATATTTATTTATTTGACACCGGGAAGTTTGTGATATCCAGTGCTCAGTACTAATAACTTCTGCGTTAGAAATTTTAGCTCAGTCTCTCTCTTTCTCTCTCTCTCGACCCACTTTATTGTTTTAAAAAGAGAACACGTAGGATATTCTAATCCACAGTGCTCTAAAAAAGTGACGACCCTACTTACTGAATCATTGCTGGTTAACCCAAGTTAAAACAGTACTCACTTGTCATTGTTTCCAATTTTTTCATGTTATCAGTTGCTATTATGCATATAGTGTACGGTCTACTTGGATGTTTATTATAGTGACTTACACTCAGGTATTCACACTGCAGTATGATAAAATAATTTTACTATAGAATTTAATAATTATCTTAAAGTGTATACAGGTGTTAAATAATTGGTAAAATATAAGTCCGATATCCTCGTTTTTTGAACTTAACACTTTTGTGAGATCAGGTAAAGTGATCTATTTTTTATGTAATTGGGTCAGATTAGGGGAAGGGAGTCCTTGTAATTTGCGCGCAACAGGACTGTTGATTATATTATAAATACTTGCCACGTTCGAGATTAACTTAAATCATTAAACACCCTTATATGTAGAGGTTTGCATTGTAAGACTATATACAATATTATTAGTAGGACAAATAGGGATGGATATTATTCGACTGTTCCCTCCTTCAAAAGTTGTGACCTTTGTGTCGAAGTCACAAATCTGGATGTATGCAACAGAGCAACAGGTCAAGCACCCGGCAAGTAAAGCCCGAGAGACGGTTTCAATCCCCAGCCAAAGCCGTTTCAGCATTTGCGCATGTTGTTTTTTGATCGGTGTAAATACTATGGACGTCTCTCTTTAAAACAATAGTTCTCTTGTCAAAGAGAAACTACACAATTTGGTAAAACGATGAACTATGGACATTATAGAATTTAAGGCTGGCCTTAAACATGTCACGTCCTCTCTCTCTCTCTCGCCTTTTAATTATGAACAAGGGTCGTAATAATTTCTACATGAACTACTTTTGTTTGAACAGTAAGGCTTGCCCTGGTTGCACATTTCACTAGTTTTCATTCCCACTTTATCATCGATGTAAAGTAACTTACATGATGCAATAGCTCGCAAATACTAGTGCCGTTGTATAAGCATTGACCCTACCCTTCCAACAGGTCTTTAACCGGAGATCACTGGCATTTCAAGTCCCCACATATATTATCATCACTTCACCATGTAGCCAGTACATGGTTATAGAAATGACATTACGTTCCTGTGGCAAAGCTGATCACAGTGAAACTTTTTTTAAATCTTTTATCACCTCCATTTATTGATTGAAAATAACAAAAGTATACTTTGTTTGTAGTAAGTTTTTTTTCAAGTTTAATCTATTTGTTTTTTAGCTGTTAAATTCAAAAACAAAAATTCGAAGACACCCACTCAAAAAATGTTTATATTTATCAGACTACAATAAAAAAAAAAAGACGTAGTTAATTATTAAGTCCTATAGGGCGTAAGTACACAATGAAAAAAAAAAAAAAAAATACACTTGTCCTAGTCTGTCAGTTACTTTTTTTTTTTTTTAAGATTTCATTTAATAAACTGGATCTCACCTACTTCACTTCTTCCAAAACTCGGCCCATGTTTTCTTGCGGTCCGAAACCATTACAGTTACATGGATAAAATACGCTTAGCGGAACTTTAAAAAATAAAAATTATGGTTCCTTTCAATTCCTTTCCTAGAAAAACCTCCTACCTTATGCTTCCTGGTTTCAAAATGTTCAGTAAACAAATGTTTACTGAGATTTCTTGAATTCATTTTCTGTTTTAGAATAGTTTCGTTTCGTTTCTGATTTTATATACTATTACTCTTTGTCACCTGTTAAGTGTATCGTTGCCTATCAGTAGCCGTGCAGTTTCTATTAAAACCTGCCGAAAAGAAGCTACAGTCCATATGAAATATATACATTTAAAAAAATCTCACACGGTCTTTCAATACTTGATCTACGTTTGTACCGTGCATTTTATTTTCAAACTAGGTAATGTAAGTTTTTAATTTACTTCGATGTTTAATTGTTTTATCTGTTTTTAATGTTAGTATTACGAGTACTTGTAGTTGCTCGTAAAAACCATTTCACTTGTATTGCGTGAAAAGGTATGCACGCCTTCTAACTTAATCCTCCTATTTTTATAAATATGAGGTCGTCTTGTGTGTGTGTATATTTGGTTTGTGTCCCATTTAATATACATCAATTTTAACTCGGAAAACCTTGAACTAACAGCTGCACTGAAGCAGATCTAAATTTAGACATTCCTTCTTTATCATTCAAACGATTATAGAATCGGCGTGTGAACGTTTTAGTGTTTTGGTCTTGTTCTTCCATCTGTTAAAGATTCCATATAAATTGTTAGTTGGTTTGATCTTAAGATAACGTAGGTTGCATTTCACATAGTATAACGAATATTATTTTTGTTTTTGGTCTTTATTGAAGTAATTTAATGTTCTTATTGATGAAAATCTTTAAAAACAATATATATATATTACTAATTTGTTACAAGAAAGACGTTTGTGGGAGAACATACATTTCAGAACTCCGTTCGTTTCCTGACAACTCTCGGATGATAGACGAGCTCTGTCTACTGGTCTTCTATATCTGTGTCGGTTCATTGAAATATTATAAATTACGTGCAGAACTTTTTATTCTTCGCCATACTTTATGCGTGATCTTAACTCAACAGTATAACAGCCAACGCAGGAACCTCTACGCGGTCGCACGACTAGTTTGAGATCGGAGCCAAATCTCCATCTTACCACACCCTACTGATTTAAAAGTAGAGAGAACCGATTCTAACTCTACACTTTCACTTTTATTATGTCTGCATTGTCCAAAGTGAAAGTGAAGCGTTTAACTCGGGTAGTCTACACTATCTCTCTCTCTATCTATCTATCTCTCTCTTTCTCTATATATCTCTCTATCATTTATCTATCTGTCTGTCTGTCATATGTATGTAAAGTAAACTGGATTATTAGCTCTGGATCGATTTTGGTCTACTCGATCAGTGTTGTTTGTCCTTATGTAAACAACGACACAAATTCCGTGGTAGGCAAGTAAGTTGACGTTTGTTTTAATAGTGTCAATAAAGACCGACATATCTGTTGCCTCGACGACAAGGTCGGTATTTTTCCTATAACGAAGTTTATATATTCTTTATCTCTACCTGTAGTACCTACCTATTTCATTGTAATTCTTTTCATCTAGCAAAAAATCGTGCGATCGCCGTAAGGTGTGTCTGTCGTATCTTTGTCGAAGGAAAATAGATAAAACGTGGACAGTTGGTGTGTCATTTGAACTCAGAACGATGAGGTACCGAACATATATATATATATATATCTATATATATATATATCTATATATATATATATATATAGAAAGAGAGAGAGAGATAGATAGATAGATAAATTATACATACAGTTATACATGTATATAGAGAGAATCGAAAACTGAAAAATATTCAGACGATGAACATTGTAACGAAACTTAGCTGGAATTCTTCGAACTACCCTATAAGATCCAACGAGAAAGATTTATATTATCGCTTGATCTGCTGGAAATGCCACCCAACTCCGTTTCTAATGTTAAGAATTCTTGAATTATATATATATAGTTTGAACTTCTTAAATTATGCAGCTAGTTGGTGGGTGCTAAAAGCAGCACACGTGTAGAATGAATATAATACGCTTTTAAAATTAAACTTCGCCCCGCCCTCTTCCATAGAATCACCAGTTCGTTCACTTCTTTGTTGATCTTTTTCAGCGAATTCCAGAAATTCACCCTATTTTCCTTACTATCTCCCAACTTCGTCTTCTATGTGATACTTTAGATAAACACACCACATTAGGTGTTAGTCGACGTTAAAATTTAATTAGACAAATAGGTAAGCAAAAAGCTGTTGCTTACCAAAAAGAACTTTATTCAGATCTCTTGTTGTTGTGCCACGAAGTTATCGACTGTCTTCATGCTGCCTCAAAAACTATCAAACATTGCTTTTTTTTCTGCTGTACCCACCCATTCATTCATCATACGTAGCAGTTTGATGACACATGCCTGCTTACATCTGTGTTAATGTATATTATTTATCTGTGGTGTGTAATTGTATGTATGATATGTGTAGCACCTCTGGGTGAATGGGTAATATGTCGGAGTAATTATGTATATATACATACGCTTGCGTAGCTAGTGGGTACGGTAAGGGCGGTCCGCCCTGGGCGGCACTTTTCATCCTGTTCTAGGCTATTGCTGTAGGCAGGGTTTTTTTTTTCTTTGTGGAGTCCAGGGGCAGCAAACATAAGGCCGCCCCGGGCGGCACAAACTCTAACTACACTAGTGTATTTATATATATACAGTGATGACTAACACTGCTAGTATATTCTACATCCTGACGTTTTACTCTCTCGTGGGAAATAATCTATAACTAAACTACTTACACGACTCTCTCTCTCTCTCATATATATATATATATCTATATATATATATATATATATATATATATATATATATGAGAGAGAGAGAGTTCGTATGTCCAGTGTCGTTTTGTATACAAGTCATTTTTGAAAGTATCTCTACATATGTACCAAGAGTAAGAAGTGAAATTTGTGTATCATGTTTTGAACTTGTAAAATTTTATATTTTCAAAACGTTTATTAGTATTTGCCAAAATGTATAGAAAAACGCTCGACATAGTTGTGTGACAATGTAGATTAGATTTATTTATTTATTTGCCTGACAGCAAGTCTTATGTAAATAGTAGTAACCTTACTGTAATTTAATCTTTCACTTCTGACAGCTAGCTGTTGATATAAATATACTTTATTGTTGGTTGTTTAGCACCAGGTTAACCTTGATCGAACGATCGTTTTTGTGAGAAAAGGCATTCCAGCCGTGATCATTCATCAATTCCACTGTGTTTTTGTTTTCTCATAGTAACCATAGGACGAGATAATTCAACGTGTCTGTTTTTTAAAGACAATACGGTGGGGGTTTTAGAGTAATGTTATCTATAGCAGTTTGAGCAATCACGCAAGCGGCTTTTCTCTCGTTTGGCTCCAGGGAGCACATAAGAGGCTCTTTCTCATTGGCTCCAGAGACCACGTGAGGGGCTCTTTCTCATTGGCTCCAGCTACCACATAAGAAGCTCTCCTTACTCACTGGATCGAAGGGACCACATAAGCGCTTCTGCTATTGACTCTTATGTGTTTTGTTTATGTAACAACAGCGAAAAAAACAACAGTAATTAAATTTATTATTTAGTAAATTCTACATCCTTTGTTGAGTAATTTGCTTTAGCTACACCCAGCAAATAAGGAGGAGAAAGAACTACCAGTTTTTCCGTCAGATGCATCAGTCATCCAAATTTGACAGGAGAAGGGCAATCCAGAGATCCAGGATGCTAGAACTTTCTGTAGTAAGCAGAAGGAAGTAGAATCTTTCTGGTAATTTACTTGACTTAATTGCGGATTGGTGGAACTGAAGGAATGTCAGACAGGATGTGTTGTGGTATCGGTTCTGGCCCTTCGCATTCTGAAAACAGCAATGTTGGTGCCAAGCTGTATTGACCTAAAGTGGCAGCATTTCCTTGGGATGACATTGGTGCCATTGAGAATGGAAACTTGACATGTGTGGGTGGGCTACCAATCTAACTCAAAAAACTAGCATCTTCTGTTGCCGTGGATATCAGATGGTTGCTCTTCTGTTTTTATGGCCTCAGTCATTTACACACTGATTCAACAAGCAGGTAGTCAAGTTGGTTGAATAACTGGATCAATAAGATCACAGAAGATTCATTTACTTTACTGTGTAAATCTTATTTTATTTCCTTGTCTATGTAATTCCTGCAGATAAGGTTAGCCATTCATTCTTCTTCTAGAAAATAGCTTTTTTTTATTTTTTATTTTTATCTCTGGTCCTGAGTGTAGAAACAGAGTTCTAAATACTTTAATATAAAAGCCTGTGGTTACATAATATACTTAGAAATAGCAGTGAAATTTCCTTCAAATTATGCTCAATATAGGTAAAAACATAATCGATAAATTGAGACCACATACTCCTAAACAAAAGTGGTAATGATAGCTGGAACACTTTTAAGTCTGTTTGAACAGCAGTGGCCCTGTTGTGTATACCCTAAGGCTCCAGTGGATGTGAGATTAAAGTGGTAGGTTACTAAGTTCAAGTTTATATCTTCAAAGCTTTTTAAACCAATCATGTTGTGTGTTTCAACAAGCTACATTACTATCTTTTCTTCAGATTATTGTCTGAGTATCATTTCTACTTAATAGGTGGCCTTCTAAGTAATAAAATAAAATTAAAGACATCCCCTTTCCACTCTTAATTACTTCAAAGAAATCTAGTTTCTCAAATAGAAGTACTGCAAGTTTCCATTCGTTTGTGTGCTCTTTTCAATCTATATTTGTACAATTTTCCCAACACCCCAAAAACTACAGCTGGTGACATCATACTTAGACCACACACACACACAAGCTATTATTCAATGGAAATAGATGGAAACTGCATGGAAGATCACCATATGTATATGCATTACATCCCATCGCTCAGCACTCTCAAGATTATACAATAAAAGATTACTTGTAAAACAGATAAGGGGGTTGGCAGCAGGAAGAGCATCCAGCTGTGAGATGCTGCCTCAGAAAATTACCAGTCCAGCCTATGCTAGGATAGCAAAATAAGCATAAAAACAAATGAATTACCTGTTGATAACTTAAACATACTATGTAAAGTAATGTTGTATTATAATGATTTCTTTTATTAATGTAATATAATTAGAATTACCACCTGGTGTGTCTCTGCAACATTCATTTGCACCATTCACAGAAGATATATATGATATGATATGGTAAATAAAAGCAGAACAATGAATGTACATACTAAACTACTGATGGATGTTATAAGGTGAAAAAATAAAACAACATTAACAAAAGCAATACACCATTAATAAGTTCAGAGGAACAATAGGTGAACAATTCTGATCCGGTCCATCATGCTTGTCTAACCAATGAAGGAGCTTTTAAGTGGTTGTTTGACCTGCTAGAAATAGCTGTGAAATTACTTCAAAATCATAGCCTGCCACCTTGGTTAGAGAAGGGTCAGTTTAGGCATACTAATTCTACATCTGGAAAGTCTTAGATCAAAGGTCTACTCAGTCAGGGCCATTGTGATGCTAAACAAATAATAACAACAACAATAGTAGGTATACAAAAATAGACTGGACATTGAGAAGTGTACATGTCCAGACTGTAACCCTGCACTCTAAATCAGTACTTCTCAAACTATTTGATATGGCTTACCAGCAGTTTTTTTTTCCAATGTGCCAGGGACTGCTAATATTTCTTAGTAATATTAATTCATACCAGAAACAATATATACACAATGAATATAATAAAAGTTGACAATTTTTTTTATCTTGTATTATTTTGTAAACAAATAATACATAAGCATTTTATAATGTTTCTTTCTTTTCTGGAAACTCGCCGCGTACCGGCAGCTGATGGCTCACGGACCACCACTTTGAGCAGTACTGCTCTTTATGATGCATCACTCGTATCAGCAAGTGCACTCTACTCAGTTGGATAGCGATATGGTTTATCTACAGATCTGTGGATTGCACCTAATTGTTCAACTGACTACCTGCATGCCGTACAGGGTTGTTTGATCAAAGCTGAACTAGAGCTGCAGAAACAACAGCAACAAGAATGCATCAGGTCTATTGTGAATTATGTTGGTTTTGTTTGTCACTTCAGCAACAAACTACAAAGACAATATGGCAGTTTCCACACTGTCCCTCACCCACCAACTTTCCAGCTTAAAAAAAAAAAAAAAAAAATTACTTGATGAAAGACCACTTGAGGTAATGCAAGATACAATTCATTTTCATAGCATCTGTAAGTATAAGTACACTGCAGGTACGGACTAAACAACAGAAAGAATGCAACAAGCTTAACCTGTAACATTGTAGCACACAATTAGATTCTGCATATCAGAGTGCCTGTAGCATAGTACTTAATCCTTTCATTACCATATTTTCCTATTGAAATACACTGCTTTTCCTCAATTAATTTTGAAAATAATGAAGTATTTAGTAAAATAATTATAATTAAACTGGCAGAATTGTTAGCATGCCAGGCATACGTTCTGAGTTCAAATTCTGCTGAGGTCGACTTTGCCTTTTTGCCCTTTCAGGGTTGGTAAAATATGTACCTGTCAGGTATGTGGGATTGATGAAATCGATTTGTTCCCTCCCCTCAAAAACGTATGGCCCTGTACCAAAATATTTGAGACTAATATTAAGCTGACAGACTCATTAGCACATTGAACAAAATGCTTAGTGGCATTTTTTTCTGGCTGATTATAATCTATGTTCATTTTCTGCTGAGGCTGACTTTACCTTTGTCCTATCAGGGTTGACAAAATAACCACCAGTTGAGCACTGGGGTTGATGTAATCAACTTCCCTTTCCCTCAAAAACTGCTGGCCCTGTGACAAAATTTGAAACTATTATTAAGCAGATGTTTGGAATATAATTGAAGTGAAATTTTGATAGTAGATTTTAATTTTTAATAATTTTAAAACGGAGTTTGTATCATAGAAATAGGGGTGGCTTTCGGTATGTTGCTTTCAAAAAAGGTGGAATGGTCGGAAACGTGGATATCTAGAAAGTGGAATCTGCCTTGCACAGGTCCAGCTATTGACATGACCACTGGTCTGACCTGAGGGGCTACATGGCAACAGCAATTTGTTCCAACAACAAACAAATATCCAAATTTATAAAAATAATCCTATCCTTGCTGTTATGAGTGTATGCAGGTGCAAGGATGTAATACTGTAAATAAAAACAACTGACAGCATACTTTGATTGATTTACAGTTAATTAAACACAATGTCAGAGAGCTACTTTATTAGTCTTGTTTTCTTCATTTAACATGTATTTCCTATACTGGAGTCTCACTTCTTATGTCCTTCATCATCTGGCAAGCATAGCCAGAGAAAAACCACAACATATATTAGTTGTTTTGCATGTGATATTCTTTTGTCTTGGCTCCTGTCATTGATTATTTCATAACATGGACTGGGTACATTTTATTGTGCCACCGGCACCAATGAGGTTGTCAACAGCTGGTCTAAAGAAGTCCTTTTAAGTTCTGTCAGTTTCTAATTGTGGTTGCACTTAAATGGGTCACCTTTACTGTAACTTACTGATTTCATATCTTTTCATTTCCTTCCCCCTTTTTGGATGTGTTATTGTATTGTTGGTTACCATTCCTATCACTGACTACAACATAAACTGGATGCATTTTATCCTATCGTGAGCTCCAAAGAGGCTGTCTGCTAGAACTAAAGAGTCCCCCTTTGCGTTGATATATATATATATGAACCACATCTTACAATTAGAAATTACCAGTTTCAAAACCAATAAGAAAATGAAGAGTTCTGCTGTATAGTAAGTAATCATTGTGCCCTTAAACTCCCCTACTCCACCATACCTTTATGGGTAATTGTGTGATCAACTCTCATAACTGATTGTATTTTTTTCTTCTCATTTCATTAATGGATGAACTAGCACTGATATTCCAATTATGATGATGAGGGTTCCAGTTGATCTGATCAATGGAACAGCCTGTTCTTGAAATTAATATGCAAATAGCTGAATGCTTGTCAGACATGTATACCTTCAACAGAGTTCTCAGGTAGATTCAGCATGACACAGAAAGTGATGAGGCTGGCCCATTGAATGCCACTCATTTTTGCCAGCTGAGTGGACTGGAGCAACATGAAATAAAATATCTTACTCAAGGACACAAGGTACTGTCAGTAATTGAACTAATGACCTTGTGATTGTAAGCTCAATACTCTAACCACTGAGCCATGTGTCTTCGCAGAATGGATGAAATATCACCTTGTTAATGTGCCATTATGATACTAGCTTATCAGTAGTACTCAGTTCTTCCAAAACAAAAATTAACTTCTGTTACCAAGCTACCCAAGACTGCTTGGGTTTGATACCAATTTCCTCTTTTAAAGTGACCTAAGTTAGAATCTTCCATCAAAATTCCTTGTAGATTTGTTCCAAATTCCATCTTTATAATGAGTTATTTCAATAAATTCTTCATTATTTTCAAAATTAACTAAAACAAAAGCAGCCTATTTCAACAAAAATGTGGTAACAAAAGGGTTAAATTTCTCTATATCCCCCCCCCCCAAAGGACCTCAGGTAAATCAAATGATGATTTCTTGACCTAGATTTGGTAGCTAAATTTTTCCTGATATCCCACCCAATCTTCTTAAGTGTATTTTAATGTTGCTCTAGAATAAACTTATGTCCCTATGTTAATCTTCACTTGAGATGAACTGAACCAGCTTAAGTGAATGTCGGCAATTGCAAACAAAAGTGGTTATGTATGGCTATTGCAGATGTTTGATGTAAAGGATATCAACTAGTAACAAGCTCAATAGTGTGATAGCCAAATATTGACTCAAGGTCTGACTTGATTGCAGTAATGCAGGTATACAACTGTCTTGCTGTTTGCACTGGATTTTCTCAACCATTTTTTGGCCACTGAACCACTTTGTTTCCTATTTTACCTTATCTACTTGGTCTGTTTTCATCTTAGTTTTTGCTTTGTAATATTACTTGAATGAATTTTGTATTCTTACTCGGGTCTTTTAACTCAATTTGTCCATCAGCTCAATGGCCCATGTAATGTATTCACAGAACAAAACTTCATGTAGAACAGATTTTAATAGCTTATGTATGTTGGTGAATCAAAATTGACAAATTTTAATCTTAGTCCATAATTGCTGTTTGGCCTTAATTCTTCTCTGATTGGACAAGACCAGCTATGTTTTTAAGTTGACAGTTTTTGATTTTGAAAGAGTGTTGGCTGCTGCTTCTAGCCTGTTGAGGCTCTTCGTTTAGCGCTTTGTATCTGATATGGATAATTTGAATACAGTGACTGTGGGCTTTACTTTGAATACTACTGATTACATGGTTATGAGGCCAACATTTATTAGTCATTGTATTGTGTTGCCTCTGAGCAAGGCACCTTTTTCTTGTAAACAGAATTTGAAGAAACTAGTGTTGCTTTGCATTATCAGGTAGAATAACATTTCAAGCAGCAGGTTTATTTGTTAATATCAAATGTTTCTGATGGCACCAAATGAACAGATTAGCTTTCTCAATATCTCCCCAATGAAGAATTCTTTCCATAATGTTAAGGCTTTTCTACTTCCTCATACCAAACCAATTTTCCTAATTTTTTTAACAGTTTCTATTGTTCGTTTCACTGTTCTTTGTAGGAAAGAATAAAATGTTCCTCTTTTACTTCATAGTTGAATGGGAAGTGATAGAGAAAGAATACTTGCCTAAACCTAAAATTTGACCCAACTCTACAAGCAGCAAAAGTTAGCTACAAAGCAGATTATATGCACACACACTCATATGTGGCTCTATCAATCACGCCAGCAGATGCTCTTTCACATTGCAGGTCTCAATGTGCTTCCATTCTACCCTTCTTTGTATCTTCTTTTCCATTTGGGCCTAAATATTTTTACTATGTCATCTTCAAGTCATCTTAAAGGTATTCTGAGTGATCTTTTTTGAATTTTCTTTTTTTTCATTCTCTTGCTTCTACTTGATATTTGCACTTGTCCACCTGTTGCATGTAAGCCTTGTGACATTTCCAGCCCAGCAGAACTAGTACTATCCTGTGATCACATCATTCACTCGCACGCACACGCACACGCACACGCACACGCATGCACGCACACACACGCACGCACACACACACACACACACACACACACACACACACACACACACACACACACACACACACAGACTCTCTCTCTCTCTCTCTCTCTCTACTCACATGTTTTTTATGTAATTTTATTTTGGTGTTATTGACCAAGTAAAAAAGCCAAATTACTGGCATATGTCATATGAAAAGTTTGAAGAAAGAAACCACCTTTATTATATATTATGGATTTTCTAAAATTTTTAATTATATATTTTTTAAAAATCCTAGATGTACTGGTGTGCCATATTGCACAGTTTGAAAAGCATTAATGTAGAAAGAGGGAGAGAGAAAATGTAACAGCTGCAGTGAGCCATACATTAGCTCTTCTTAAGACCCAAATAATTGATAAGCTATTTCATAATGTTTTTACAACAAAATAGCATGTACACACATATACATAAAATTTAACATTAGAGAATCTATAATAATCATTTCAATTGTATTTTCTTCACTATACAATACTGTGCATTTTAGAATAGATACTCTGTGTCCTTGCCTGTTGTAAGACAATCATGTGCAAACTGTGGCCTGTGGGCCTTCCTGAATGGCACACCTGTGAAAAATTACTGTAGTCTGCCTGATGATGAGCTTTACCTCATGCAGTTTACTTCTCATAAAAGTGGCACATGCCTCTTGTTGGCAATGTCTAAAAAGTTTGGTAATAGGAAGTTCATCAGACTATCTGGCTGTAAGACACTGTCAAAAATAGAGCCATGATGAATGTCATGGGATCGACAAGGCTGACTCCTACTCCACAGTGTCATTTTAAAAATAAGCAATCACATCATTGATATCTCAAAGCTATGAAATAATACACGATTAATTGAAAATGATGTGAATACATAAGTGTCCTGAGAGAAAAGTTGGGCATAAGAGGCATGAGATGTGGTGTGCAAGAGAGATGACTGTGCTGGTGTGGTCATGTGATGCATATGGGCAAGGACAGCTGTGTAAAGAAGTGCCATGCTAATGATGGAGGAAACCTGTGGAGGAGGTAGATCCAGGAAGACATGGGATCTGGAGGTGAATCATGACCTTTGAATGTTGGGCCTCAGGGAGGCCATCACAAGTGACCAAGACCTTTGACATTATGTCATGCTTCAAAAAACCCATCAAGCCAAATGAGACCATAGTGTGGCCAATGCCAGTGCTACATAATTGGCACATAAAAAGCACCCTTCAGACGTTGAGCGATATGCTGTGCTTGGGAAGACCTGTCAAGCCAAGTGATATCATAGTCGTGGCTGATGTCAGTGCCATCTGACTGGCATGTAAAAAGCACTGTTTGAGTGTTGGGCCTCACAGAGGCTGTAACAGGTGACCGAGACCTTCGGCGATATACCATGCTTGTGAAGACCTCTCAAGCCAAGTGAGATTGTAGTTGTGGCACGTAAAAAGCACCCACTACACTCTCTGAGTGGTTAGCATTAGGAAGGGCATCCAGCCATAGAGACCATGCCAAATCAGGTTGGAACCTGGTACAGCTCTCCAGCTTACCAGTTTTCAGTCAAACCATCCAACCCATGCCAGCATGGAAAACATATTAAATGATGATGATGGTACATTTGACAAAGTAATCAGAATGCTAAAAGGTTAATATTTTTTTAGTTGGCAGTATTTTATAATGTAGATTTATTAACCATTTTGATACCAAACTAATTTAATTTAGGACAGCATATTTCAACAGAAACATTACAAAAGAATTAAATCATTTCTTGTTTTATGCCTAATTTTTTTAATTTATTTATCCCACTAATGTCTCTATAACATTTGACATATCAGCTTCGTATAGGCTGTGAAGGTAAAGAGTACAGTTAACCCCTTCATTGCCATATTTCTGCTGAAATACACTACCTTGGTGTCAATTAAATTTGAAAATAATGAAGAATTTATCAAAAGAACTTTGTTGTTATTAAGCTGTTGTTTGGAATACGAATTAACTTAAAATTTCGATGGGTGGTTTTAATTTATATCACTTTAAAAAAAGAATATTTGAATCATAAAACCAGAGTAGTCTCAGATGATTTCATATCAAAAGGGTTGATAGAATTGGGTAAGTTCGTTTGTCAGGAGTATACAACCTAATGTTTCAGGCCTTGTTCTTCGTGTGAGGGTAGCAATGAAAGCAGAAGGTGCTGTTATCATTTGGGCTGGCTAAATATGTTCAAATATTGATATAGTCATTTAGTTGAGCAAAGATAAAAAGTACGTTCTGTTTGCTATAATTTTCTTGATTCTCAATAGCTACTACTCTTATTTCACAATTTAAACATAAACAGGTAAGGCCTCTGTCCAACTGTTTCAGTGTTAGGTACATATCCAAATTTGAATTAATGGTCCACGTGACATAGGATAGGTAATGTACTGTAGACACCCCACGTTGCTGTAGTGCTATGTAGTGTTGGATTATCAGGACATATTTTTGTTATTTAAACTTATTTATTTATATAAAACTTAGGTGAAAGGGTAGCACTTCAAGACCATTTTTGAAGCCTCCACATTTGGTGAAAGGAAGGGAAGAAGTTATCTTTAGATCAAATACCTGACCTTATATTTATATTTACTGTTATGTGGATTCTGCTAAAAGTTCTTAAGAGCTACATGTTGATGTTAAACTGGACAATAGATTAAGTCTAAATTAATCTATTTATATATGAGAGCTCTGATAGTGCCTGTAAAAGAGGCAGACTTGATCAGAGCATAAAAGTTTATATTCTTTGGAATCTGAACCTAGTGTTCTGATGATGTTGCAGCTATTTTGGTCTTTATATGATTTCTGTTACCTCTAGCCATCATATACTCTCTTATACAAATAAAACATCCTTCATTCCTTGATAAACTTTTTACATACTTCATTAGTTAATACACAACTTAAATACATCCTACCTGACACTGATTGATTCTATGGGAACAAACCCCATTATCATTTTGTAATAGGCATCTTACAGCCTAATCCCTTCAAAATCCCTGCTCATATCAGTACTGCATCCTCCCTACTCGAGGATGACATGTACCTTAAACTCATATACTTGCTTTTAGTGCTAAGTTTCTCAATCTCTAATTACCTTGCAAAGGAGCCATACACATATAGCACAGTTCTTATCGCAGTCTAATCGGTGGGCTTTTATTCACAGTTAAGCATTTTAATTTTGAGCGGTTGCTGGTCCTTGGTAGCCATAGTTCTACAATGGTACAGCTGTTACATAAACAAACATTCAGAATATAAGCAAACATTCACCCACCAACATGCTACCAGCTTGTGACCTCCTCCTACCTCTTCATTCTAACTCTCTCTCATCCCCCAAACTTTTCTATTAAACTATTCATTTAAAACTGAACATCAAGCATATTTTGGTAAGCCAAGGACCAAAGAAATGGTGAAGGTATCTGAGGACATTGAGTCTCAGAAATGGAGATATTTAGAAAATACATCAGAATACAAACCATTCTTATCTAAAGTAGCAACCTGGAGAAACTAACATTGATGACGAAGAAAAAGTTTTTTCTGTTGGAATTCAGATTTTTGTTAAGACAGTCAAAGTTACGTACTGTTACCATGAAGAAATATTGGTTATTGTTGGGTTTCAGCATTCGCAAGAATTATAGAAGTTCTCTCGGTGTGTTCTTCAATAGTAGTGAGGCAACAGATTTCTGGCTTTCTTGAGATGATGTTTGTGTTTCAGTTTTCTTAGATGAGAAAAGATTAAGTTTCCAGTGTTGGGTATATGCTCATTGTAGTCTTAGTCTTTTAATTTAACTCCATTCGCATCGATACATTGTAGGAGTATAAATCAACTCCAGTACTTGATTGGTACTGTATTTTATTATACATAGACAGATGATAGGTAAATTATAGACTGCAAGGCAATTTGTTCTCTGCCAATTAAGGATTTTGAAGGAGATTTAGTAGCTATGCCTAACAGGTTGTGTAGCTACATAGAAGCCCCTTTGTTGGCTTGATATCAGGATGATTTTAATCTTTTAGCATTCAGATTACTCTATCAAATGTAACGCTGATTAATTCGTATTGTTTTGAATTAATCATGCATTATCTTGTAGTTTCGGGATTTTGATGACGTGATTGTTTACTTTTAAAATGACATTATAGATTAGGTGTGAGAGGCTGGATCTGGCCAGTTTGAATATAAAACAAGTAGAATATTTGATGCCAGATATGGCTGATTTAAATGCTTAATGGGTTAAGATCTCTACTTATGGAGAGTATGCATATCTGGCAGATTTTGTGTGCAGTGGATATGACCAATGTACAAAATGGTTATAGGAAATTTTACCATAATTGTTTTTGCCATAGGAAAATTTGCTCTAAGGAATTTCGTTTTGACTGACCTTATGTGCTTTTCGATATTTGTCATTGAATAAAGGTTTGCTTATTTAATGCTTTTATAAAATCTCATCTTTTTTTTTTCTTTATTTAAAAAAACTTTGCTGGTATAATTGTTCATATGGCAGATTTGTCTCTGGGCAAATTTTCTTCTACAGCAGAATTTCTTACTGCAAATTTTCCAGATATAGTGCAAAAGGTGATAGTAAATGTCTGGGATTGATGCCTTCTGCATAGTAATATACATTGTTGAACGTCTGTAATTATACAACGCATTCATTATAGCAAATTCATTTCAATGTCTTATAATTACATTTCTGATACAGCCAAATCATTTTATTGTTCTTGTTATTAAATGTCATTTTTTTAAAATCAAATTCTACCAGTGATATTACTAGAAAGATAGATAAACTTGTACAGTTTTGTCTTTTTCTTATTGTTTATGAAAGACTGCTAAAACTAAAATCATTTCCAGCATTAAATCTTTATAAATTCTGAACCATGGAGTATTTATATATATATATATATATATATATATATATATATACATATACATATATATATATATACTTTCAACTAGTATTCTGATTCTTTTACAATTATGGGCCGCTTGCTAAGTTCAATGAAGAATTTGTTAAAATAACATTTTGTTCTGCCTCTTATTAACATATTCTTAATTAGTTGGGGATTGCTCTGTTGCTTAATGACATTGGACAGCTCTGCTTCAAACAGACCTTTAGATAATGTATTTATAGCCTGGTCATAGAGCTCAGAAGTTAACTCCACAACTATGTGGGTCCAGGTTTGGTTTCACTGTATGACAAGTATGTCAAGTGTCCACTTTCATAGTCTTGAGCTGACCAAAGCCTTGCATGTGAAATTAAGTAGACAGAGACTGCAGTAGTTTATCATGTCTGTTTGTGTGAGAGAGAGAAAAAGGTCATCATTATTGTTATTTTAACGACCACTTTTCTATGCTTGCATGGCTTAGATTGAATTTGTTGTTTCAATGCAAGATATTTCCCTGTGATTGGGCATGTTTCCATGGAAGATTGGAAACGAATGACACTGCTTATGTGACAGTGGCACTTGTTTACAACTATCACTTGATGTCAAGACAAATCGACACAAACACATGCACACACATACAATGGGTTTCTTTAACTTTCCGTCTCTCAAATCCTCTAATGAGGCTTTAGACAACCCAGAGATATAGTAAAAGCATCTTGCCCAAGGTGCCACACATTGAGACTGAATCCAAAACCACTTAGTTCTTAACCACACAACTATGCCTGCATGTGCGTGTGTGATGAGAAGCTTACTTCCCAACTACATAGTTCTGGATTCAGTCCCACTGTATGGTACCTTGGGCAATTGTCTTCTATTCTTATGGCCAAGCCAACTAAAGCCTTGTGATTGGATTTTGTAGCTGGAAACTATGTCAGTGTTTTTATCCCCCGTAACTTAGTTGTTCAGCAAAAGAGACTGATAGAATAAGTACCAGGCTTTAAACAAAATAAGTACTGGGGTTGATTCATTTGACTAAAATTTCTTCAAGGTGGTGCTTCAGCATGGCAGCAGTTTAATGACTGAGACTAGTAAAAGATAAAAGAAAGTTATATATATATATATATATATATATATATATATATATATATATATATATATATGATAAACATCCAGTACATGCTGTTAAGTGGTTGGCATTAGGAAGGGTATCCAATCATAGAATCCATGCCAAAGCAAACAGAACATGATGCACTTAGAAGTGTAAGACCTTATCAAACTGTCCTCACGTGCTAACATGGAACATGGATGTTAAATGATGTGAATATCGATGTGAAAATCAGAAAAAAAAAATATCTGGGCTTTCAAAGAAAAATAACACCATATGGTATTTTGTTCTGGGTTAAGAACTCATTTTGTTCATGAGATATAAGCTCATTCATTGGCACCCTGTATCAACAACATGAAAGTTTACCACATGTTATATATAAAAATATTAAAAACAACTCTTATTGCAACCCCATAGGTCAAGCAGCCTAGATATGCTATACTTTACTTTGGTTTGGCATCCTGCTAAACCCTCCAATCTACTGATGTATGGAATGTAGAGCTAAAATCAGTCAGGAAATGTATTTTGTTTTTGATCTTTTCTTTTCTCTTCATATCTAACCCTAAAGTTCAATCACAGTGACAATTTCAATTTCTCTGGCTGTATTACGTGTTGCCTATAGGACAGTTTTAGTGAATGTTAGACTTGCAGTATATCCTATCATTTTTATTGTTTTTCTAGCTTATCAATTCTTTTCTACACTTTGTATTCAGGCTGGATAACCAGACACTAATTATCTTCTATTTACATAGTAATATATTCACTGTAAACCTAACTTTACAGTTTATGTTAATAATATGTATCTAGCATAAACTTAACTTTATAATTATGTTGAACTTTTAAACCACATTTACACCTTTTCTTCCTCTCTTCTTTCTTTCCTCTCTCAAACAAATTAACTTTTCTACCTGTCAGTATTTTGCTATAAATGTTTTTACTTTTAGGGGTTTTGTAAAGACTCTCTGCTGTAAATTTGTGTTTTTCTTTATTTTCTTGATATAAATTCTCTGTAATAATTCTTTTGCTTTCAATTTTCTGAGTATAACTTTTGTGTTATTTTTATTTCATTTTATCTTATTTTATTTTTTGTGTTTGACATTCTTAGAGAAACCTGTAAATGATGCACTTCTATTGAACATGATCCTATTTGCAGAAGCTAGTAGTGAAAACTATTTCCTAAACATACCATTCCAGTGTTGTAGCTGTCATGTTGTTTTGTTTCCTTTTTGCTCCAAGTTAAAACATGGATAGTCAGTCAACTTGTAAATGACCACCGGATGTTGATGATTCATATTTCCATTTTACAATCTCATAGCAATCTGTTAAAACTGTTTGTTGCCTGTTAATTGAAAGGTAGCTCATACTGATTGCTGATACTTAAATTAAGCTATTCTTATGGCCAAGTCCTTTTCTATAGACATTCCTTATCTAGGACGAGGGTGTGATTATAGAGAAAATTGGCTATTATTTTTAGCAGGTTGTGTAGTCATGTAAAGGCTCTATTGTTTTATCAATAATATATAATGGTAAGTCAAGGTAGCAAGTTATTATGTATGCCAAGCAAAATGCTTAGCAGTATTTCGTACATTTTCATGTTCTGAGTTCAAATTCCACCAAGGTTGACGTTTCCTTTCATCCTTCCGTGGTCAATAAATAAGTACCAGTTGAGTACCGGGTTGATGTAATCAACTTAACCCTTCCCTGAAATTATTGGCCTTGTGTCAAAATTTAAAGCTAATATATAATGGTAAGTAACTAACTTCATTGATGAGTAGGACGGGAAAGTAAGTTGAAAATCAAATATGAAATATACAGGGTGTTTCAAAAAGAATGAGCCAATTTAAACATAATTCTTTTGAAATTACAAGCATCAAGTGATTGAAAGATGTGTGGCTGAAATTGGCATCGTCTACAGTTTTAGATAATTGCTGCTAGCGGTCAACCTATGCCTTAATCGTCAATGTAAACCCTAGTAATTGACAAGATGTGCTTCACTCAACAGAAGACATTTTGCATTCTACAGTTAGCAAGAGTGAATCAGTGATTTCAGTTCAGTGTGCATTTCATAACTCTTTTGGTGTTAATCCACCACTGTCAACAAACATCTGTCATTGGTATAGGCAGTTTGAAGAAACTGGGTGTTTGTGCTAGGGGAAAAGTCCAGGTCAATCACGCACTTCTGAGGAAACTGTGCTAAGAATTCAACAGGCATTTGAGCAAAACCTGCATAAGTCTACTCGCAGTGCTAGCAGAGAACTTGCATTACTTCACGCAACTGTGTGGCATGTGTTAAAGCAATGTTTGACCATGAAGCCATACAGATTACAAATTGCACTGGCTCTTCGTGTTGGTGACAAAAGGAAATGTGTGGACAAACCTATCTTGAAATGCTACAGACATGACTCTTTCCACAGCTTAATGAAGACTTAGACAACTTCATCATCCAGCAAGATGGAGTACCACCACACTGGCACAACAATGTCTGGTGTTTCCTCAATGACACCCTGCCTCAACATTGGATAGGACACACAAGGCCTCTAGACACAGCCTTACACTCTTGGCCTCCAAGATCCCCAGACATGACAACATGCAACTATTTCTTGTGGGAATATGTTAAGGAACATGTTTTTATTCTTCCTTTAGCCCATGATCTTGATAAGCTTAAAAACAGGATAGTAGCAGCAATTGTTTCAATCGATGAAGACACCTTGCAAAGTGTTTTGTATGCATTTTGCTATCACCTTGATGTTGTCCATGTGACTGCTGGAGGGCACATAGAACATTTGTAACAATGTTTCTGAAGCTTTATGATTTTGTGAGCTTTTTGTACTTTGTTTCATTTGCGTAGAACATTTTCTTCAGTAAATATGACTGTTTAAAATTGGGTCTTTTTTTTTTTTTAACACCTTGTATAAATTGCATCAGACAGCACAAATCTGATCATGAAAATTTCTTTTAATACATCTTCACTTTATGAAATTTATCAGAATATTTTTGTCTGAACACCCAGATTTTTTGGTTTTCTCACTAGTTTTACATTTTTAGTCATTATTAAAAACTGCAAAGAGGCAAGTGTACCACATTTCATATCAGATCCCCTATCAATAAATATATCAGTCAAATTTATTGCCTTCTCTTTATTTATGAGAGGACAACAGAGTTTGCATCCATATAATTTTTCTTTCTTTGCCATGGCTGTTGGACAAGTTTTAAACCATTTTAATTTTTATTAAACATTATAATTTGTCCACTCTCAGTTCTTACAATCTTCTCTTCACAATCATGAGGAGCATTACTCAATTCTGCTTAAGTTAGTTTTGGGATTTGATAAGTAATGAAATAGGAATCAGATGTGGTCCACTAACAACTACTAACTATGCCACTAACTATCTATCACTACTAACTATCACTAATACTTATAAATCATGATACTGGTTTCTAACACTTGTTTCCAGTCTAAAGATTTTGATGGGATCACAGGGGTCAGTTGATAAAAACTATGCTCTTAACTAGTACTTATTTCAAAATTACAAAAGGCAAATTCAACTTGGGTGGGGTTCAAACTCAGAATGTAAGGAAAGTAGCAAATACCGTAAGGTTTTTGGGTGGGTACATACATGCACACTCAAAATTTTTATGAGTCTCTCGCTATTTTTGTGTCTATCTCACTCTCACTCACTCACTCTCTGTCTCAATCTCTCTTATTTGGTTATAAAAGTATTTCCATATTTAAATGTTTTTTTATTTTTGGAATTTCTCCTTTCTCTTTTGAAAAATAAGAATATAAGAGGAAAACATAAATAAGCAACTCCCCAAACAGCTAAAGCTGACAAGTGCAAGAACTGGTACATAGCTGTCTGTTGTTCCATTTGACAATGAAGTGACCTATCCAGTTAGATGTGAGAAATAAGTTACCTGTACTCGGTGACCTCACTGCTAGTTGACTTTGCCCCTTTTAAACTGTGCTAGCCTCAATTTATATGTTGGTACAGGGTTGAAGGCACAAATGCTATAGCTTAATTATTTGTGGTGTTTGTGTATACATGTATTATCTCTTAATATTGAAGGTGGTGAGCTGGCTGAACCATTAGCATGCTGGTCGAAATGCTTAACAGTATACTGTCTGTCTTTACATTCTGAGTTCAAATTCCGCTGAGGTCGACTTTGCCTTTCATCCTTTCAGGGTTGATTAAATTAAGTACCAGTTGCGTACTCAGGTCGATTTAATTGACTGCCCCCCCCCCCCAATTTCAGGCCTTGTGCCTATAATAGAAAGGATTATTTTTTCCTACTCTAGGCACAAGGCTAGAAATTTTTGGAGAGGGGGGCTAGTCAATTAGTTTGACCCCAGTAAGCAACTGGTACTTAATTTATCAACTCTGAAAGGATGAAAGGCGAAGTTGACCTCTTCAGAATTTGAACTCAGAACATAGACATACAAAATGCCGCTAAGCATTTCGCCCAGCGTGCTAACAATTCTGCCAGCTCACCGCCTTAGAAAGGATTATTATTATTATCAATAATATAAATACGCTAACTTTTTGTTTTTGTATATACCTATTGTGTGCGTCGCAATTCTTTGAAGTGGCAAAGCGAGAGAGTGGAAGTGAGAGAGAGAGAGTGAAAGGGACAGTGAGTGGTGACGGCATTCGTTTTGTGTTTTTAAATTTTTATCACATTGCAAGAGAAGTAGATACATAGATACATATACACATAGGTAAATCAAAAGTGGAAGAGAAGGACACAAAGGAAGTGAAAGAGAAAGTAGATACATAAATCCAAAGAAAAGTTCAGACAGCAAATATTGGCTGTCAATTTCACTTTTCATTACCACACAAGGATACCATTAACGTAGTTCTCGGGGAGATTCAGCCTCACACAGACTATGACAAGGCTGACCCAGCAACACCTCGAGATATATATAAATATATATATATATATATATATATATATATATGAATGTATTTGTGTGTATATAGTATAATTTAGTTAAATCATGTTTGCAATAAGTGTCACATGGTGGGAAAAAACACAATTACCAAACTTTCATTCATAAATCTATTTCATCTTTTACATTTCAATTTGTACCCAGACATTTTCAACAACTGCACGCCAGAAGAAATGGAAAAACGAGTAATTTTATCTCCTAAAAATTCTGACTGTCCTGCAATAAATGAAAACGTTCTAAATATTATACCAGATGTACTTAAAATGTACTTAAGCACAGATTCAGTGTCCTGCAATAATGAAGAGGAGGTTCAGAACTATCCATTTGAATTCATAAACTCACTCACTCCATCCGGTATGCCTCCTCATCGTCTCAACTCAAAAGTAGGGGCTATTGTAATGCTGCTAAGAAATCTTTCGATCAGTCAAGGATTATGTAATGGAACTTGCATGAAAGTGCAAAGACTTCATGAACATTGTGTAGAGGCATCATTGGTAACAGGTTCCAAAAGAGGTCGTACAGTTATAATTCCCAGAATTAAACTTAGCCCAAGTGATGCAAATATTCCATTCACACTAAACAAACTTCAGTTTCCAAAGGTGAAATACATTTGCCTCAACTGGTATTTTCTCATGGCCACTTATATGTTGCATTTTCAAGAGCATGAGCTATGAACAATGTCATTGTAGGAGTTATAACACTCAATTGGGATAACAGACAAGGCCAAAAACTTGGTGTGATATACACACAAAATATTGTCTACTATGAAGTACTATGAGGAAGACCACTGCATCAACTAGCATCACCACCATACCAGTCACTCCATCATTACACATCCACATTACACCTTTAAGATTGGGGAACCAGTTAGGAGCCCACTGGATCTCTCTCAGCATACCAGCAAACTACAGAATCGCACCAGCCAGCATCACCACTGCCTCCAAGCCCATCATATATGTATGTTTGTATGTATGTGTGTGTGGAATCACTGGTAGACGTACTCTTATATAGCAAAATAGTTTCAAAGAGTAGAAGCAGGGGAAAAAACTTGGATGTTTAATTCCAGTTTGAAGCGGAAGCCAGTTTTGAATTAAAAGTTGATTTAACCTTGAAATATCTCTTTAATTATCATGTTTCTTATTTTTTTACTAATAATATTTTAGTGTTTACTATAGCCTAAGTTTTAAATTTCTTTAATTCTAGGCCAGTGGTTCCCAAACTTATCTTTACTTGTGGCACACATTAGAGGAAATATAAATATTTTGTGCATAAAGTCAAAAAATGTACTAAAAGAAGGTATTTATATATTTTAACCTTTTTAATTAATATATATAACTTAAAATACAGGCAATTAGTAAATAGCCACTGCTTTTTTTTTTCAACAAATGAAGCCTAGCTATCAAGAACTTATTTTATATTTGGTTCCTTTACTTGGAAACATGTTGCTGCCATCAATGTCTCTTTCCCATTACACTCTGCCTTTATTATTTCTCATTACTTTTCAAGTACTCTCTCTCTCAGCTCTCCCACTTCTACAACATCACCCCAACCCCCCTCATTTTATACTCTTTTCTTTCTTCCTCTCACCCTGGTTTCAGCTTTTACTGTCATCTCTTTTACCAGCTCTGTTGCTTTGAATGAAAGAATGAAAGTACAAAAGCAAGAAACTTGGAGTAGTGAAAGAGTAACTCATCAGTTTTGATTGGAAATTATAATATATATATATATATATATATATATATATAATGTTGCCCCTTAATATTAATGCTGCTTCATAGGCATTCTAATACACACACACACACACACACACACACACACACACACACACACACACACACACACACACACACACACACACACACACACACACACACACACACACACACACACACACACATATATGCAGGGTGTGATGGATAAATTGTTGCCATTTTACATTTTTAATTTCGCGCATGTGCATTGTTTTTTGGTTTTGTTGACTACACAGTACAGTTGGGTCAGTTGGCACCATCTGTGAGAAAAGCAGCACCATGATGCAGTTCACTCTGCCAGAAATTTGGATACGACATGCTGGAAGTTCCAATACGAACATTCCAGAGTGTTTGGGTGCCAATCTGAGGACGTGTACCGGGAGTGGTAAAAATCAAACATCCACTGCACATCACAGTACTTGGAGTGATCACTAGTGATGGCTATGTTATGCTTCCATTCATCTTCCCACATGGCCTCAGACACAACACGGAGGCTTACATCAAGTGCCCGGAGGAGGTAATGCTGCTCTGGGTCAAGAGGCTGGCTGCTGGAAGACCCTATGTCTGGCTACAGGACTCTGCACCATGCCACACAAGCAGGAGAACCCAATTATGGCTGTCTGACAATTTCTGCAACCACATCACCCCTAACATCTGGCCACCTAACTCCCCAGACTGCAACCCCTTGCTTATTATGTTGTGCGAGAGACCAACAAAACTCCTTGTAACAAAGATGAACTGAAAGCAAGGATTATGGCAGCATTCACTAACTTAAACAAGGAGACCATCCAGAAGAGTTGCAGGAGATTCCAAAGTCGTCTGGAGGCCATGGTTGAAGCCAATGGTGATTTTATTGAATAAATTTACTCTTTAGTATTTCAAGATATGTTAATGTAATTTTGGTAAATATATATGCTAAAATGAGATGCCACTGATATTTGTGTGTGTATCATGAATGTATGGTAAAAAAATTTGCTTCACAGCCACATGGTTCCAGCTTCAGTGCCAATATGTGGCATTTTGAGCAGTTGTCTCCTACTATAGTCTTCAGTTGATCAAAGCCTTGTGAGTGAATTCAATAGTGGGAACTGAAAGAAGTCCATCATATATATATGTTTGTCCCTAGATCCCACTGCTTGACAACCATTGTTGGTTTATTTATGGCCCTGTAACTTGGCAGTTCAGCAAGAGACCAATAGAATAAGTACCTGGCTTTGAAAATGAATGTACTGGGTCAATTAATTTGACTGGGAAATTCTTCAAGGCATTGCCCCAGTATGGCTGCAGTCTAATTAATGACTGAAGCAAGTAAAAGATAGAAAAGATTATATATATATATATATATATATATATAAATATACATACATAAACACACACACACACGTACACTTACTCAATCATCAAGTTGAATTGCAGCAAAAATTGGTGACTGAGCCTCTTTATAGTCACTGAACTTGCTAAAAACAGCAGCCAGATCTCCCTCACACTAACCTGCCATCTTAGAACAGAACACTTTGGATAATGTAATTCTATTACATAATTCTTGGGGGTGGGTAGGGAAGAAACACTGATTTTCAATGCCTTTGATCAAGTATTTGTTTGATCTGAGCTGACCTAAAACTAAACAATGACAACTTCACTATTGAATTATTTATTGGTTATAACAGCATTCATCTGTGATAACAATTACTCCTATTGTACTTGAATATCTGTAAGACCAGAATTACTCTACCCGTTGCCATGGACAAAGCTGTTACTACTTTGCTAGAAATAGCCGTCAAATTTTGCTCAGATCGCTCCTCTTAAAAATGACTCCTTAAATAACGTTGTCTTTGAAAACAAGATGGACTAGTCAAGGTGAGATACCTGTTAATTGCGTATGTTTTTTTAATGTTCTCTGTTTCTTTGTTTGGTTTCTATAACAGTCATGCTTTTTTATATATTTTGCACACACACACACACACACACACACACACACGTAGAGCTTTCATTATCGTTGGTTAGAAATGTATGAATGTAAACTGCTTTCATTATTAGATTGAGTAATGGGAAATTTGTTATATATAGTTTTGAGAGTAAAAGAAGATATTGACTCAAGTTTGTTAAACAACGGAGTAAACAATGTTTGTTTATATTTGTCTGTGTGTGTGTATTTATATTTATGAGAAAGAAAGATTGATATATAAATATCATCAGATACACGCATATAGATAGATAGATAGATCTAGAAACTTTATTACTCTGAGGTGACTGGCATTACAAGGGCATCCAGCTGTAGAAACCATGCTACACAAAAAAAAAAAAAAAAAAAAAGGGATCTGACATGGTCTTCCAACTCATTGGATCCTGTTGAACTGCTTTGTTCTCATGGAGATCAGACTTCAAATTGTGATGGTGATATGATACATTCTTTATTTCCACAAAATTTGTAACTAAGTGCTGTGGGGTTTTGAGTGAATTAACTATACATTTGAAGGTGGTGCACCAGCCTGGCCACATTTCAGTGGCTGTAACTAGTATAAGAACATTTGTCAAATTTTATTTCTATTTTGAAAAGATATTGAAAACAAACACTTAAGATATAAAAAAAAACTTTTGAACCTCTTGATTTCTGAATATTTTGTCTGTAAAATAGAAGAAATAATATGCAATTAGCACTTTTGGTATCTCTGGAAATTCCATATTTTATTGGAAAACTAAGATTTTTTTTGAAAGTGTATTTTTTTCCTGAAGTACTCAAATCTTTATATAGAGAAGAGACTATCTTTGAAAACTGTCACTTATTCTACTTCCTGAGTTATCTAATATTTTTATGTTTGTCAAAATGTAAATTTTTTTAACTATGGAACAAAATTCATGGCATAATCGGTCTATAATATTTTTCTTCTGTGCTACTTCTCCAATACAGTTGTTACTGATGTTAATACCCTGCACTACATCCTTATTTTCACATCTGAGACAGGTGTGTATGCTTGAGCATGAACTCGCAGTCCCAATGAATGAAGTACAGTAGCTGTCTCACAGGTCTGTAGATTCTAAAAAGAAAAGTGTATCAGTAATATATATATATATTTCCATCACCCATTACACTCTCTGAGTGGCTGGTGTTAGGAAGGGCATCCAGCTGTTGGAACTATGCCAAATCAGATTGGAGCCCGGTGCAGCCTGCCAGCTCTGACCAAACTGTCCAAACCATACCACCATGGACAATGGACGTTTAATGATGATGATGATGATCATCAGCATCATTTTAACCTCCACTTTTCCATGCTTGCATTGGTCAAATGGTATTTCTTGAGGTAGATTTTCTACAGTCACATATTTCATATTTCCCTATGGCCAAACATTTTCACAATTGGAAATGGACACTGCTTCTATGACAGTGACCCTTGCTAACAACTATCATGCAGTGTCAAGACAAGGAGATACTAACACACATACATAGCAGGCTTCTTTTAGTTTCCATTGACCAGATCCACTCTCAAAGCATTGGTTAGCCTCAGTTTGTACTAGAAATCACTTGCCCAATGCACCACGCAGTTGTACTGAACCTGAAACCACGTTTGGGAAGTAAACTTATTTACACAGCCACCCCCACCCTACCCCACACACACACATACCACATTTAGTTCTAAATATTTATCAGTCAGTCAGTTGTCTTATGAATTGTATAAATAATTTTAATATTTGATATAATAATATAAAGAAACACACTCAGCCTATATATATATATATATATATATTTACATACATACATATTATGTCTTTGCTTTCCTTCCATACTTTATATGTTGATTGTCTTATGAATAATATAAATGTTGTGTGTATAATATATTATGTCTTCAGAAGCTTTACAGATGTAGACCATAGCAGAATAATATAAATGATTTACATATGTTTATTTAATGTCTTTTTGTGGGAGTGAAAATGTTATAGGTTTTTACAGATAGCTGTCTGAAATAGGAAACTTATTTAAAGGTGTTGTGTATGGATGTCTAGGGCTCATAAATACAGACCAGGTTTAAATGCTAACTGCAGTTTGAAGTAGATGAGAGATAGGATGAGATAGGATGCTGGGTGATCTGAGTAGGAGAGGTCTTAAACTAAACAGCAAACTGAGGTGTAACCATGACTCTGTTAGGTGCAGGCATGGCTGTGTGTGGAAAGAAGTTTTCTTCCCGACCACATGGTTCTGGGTTCAGTCCCACTGTGTGGCACATTGGACTAGTGTCTTCTGCTATAGCCTCAGGCTGCCATAAGTACCAGATTTTACAAAAAAATATAAGTACTGAGGTCAATCCATCTAAAATTTTTCAAGGCTGTGCTCCAGTATGGCTCCAGTCAGATGACTGAAACAGGAAAGGTAAAGGAGAAAGAAAACTAGGAGTGTCTCTTTGTCTCAATGGTTGTAAACATGTCACTCAAACAAGCAGTTTCATTTCCAATCTTCTATAAAAAAAAAAAAAAAAAATGTCCCAACCATGGGCAAAGCTTGGTGACAAGATAAGCATCTGGCAGTAAAAAATCTACTTCAGTGAACTGTCTGACCCATGTATTCCTGATGATAATGCTGCATCTATTCATTATATATCCACTACATCTTAACAGATGTCATTTTGCAGCAGTAGTAGTAATTATTTACCATCACACAGTGGAGGATGGTGTGGTATAAATACTAAAATTTCTGACAAATTGCTTGACCAGCCCTGTTCACTTTGTGAGGAGGGGGCAGGCAATTTGAATTGTGGCATTGTACCTATCCTCCCAGCATATTAGTAAACTAAGATAACTACATTCTCAAATTGAAGCTGAGTTACAAATTTGATTATCTAGAACACTGGTTTCCATCTAGGTTGTCTCAAAACCCCGAATAGTTAGGGGTGCTATGACAGCCTGAAATATAGTGACGTTTTAAATTTTAAAATATATTTGACAAAAAGTCAAGCTCTTTAAGTTCTGATATGAAATTCTGCCAAGGTCGACTTTGCCTTTTCATCCTTTTAGGATTGGTTGATAAAGTAAGTACCAGTTAGCACACTAGAATTAATGTAATTGACTTAGGGATCTAGTCTTTCCCATTCGCACAATGAGCCCCGCTTAATTTTGCTCAGACTGCTTTCAATTTTAATGTATCGATGCAACTCTGAATTTTAATTATGATCAACCAATTACTTTATCTTGTAAATTATAATCTGATATTATTTGGCATTAAAGTTAGGAAATTTGGTCAATCAACAGACAGCGTGGCATTAGCAGCTTGTTACCATGACAACCACACGCTGCATTGTGGTTCACTGTTGTCTGTGCTACTGATGTCTATGTTGATTTTTCACACATAATTCTTCACACCACAAGATTCTTTTCACCCGCGTGTTTTGTTTTAATTTTCCTGTGTGTTAGTATATTATATATTTTTCTGTGCTTCTTTCTCTGTGTTGATATTTTAAATACTAAGTTAGCTCCCGACTTGATTGGCTATCTACGCTGGTTATCGAGCACAAACTTACAAAAAGTACAGACATCTGCATTTTGTTTAATATACATATCAGGAAAAACAGCCTTCATATATTCAATAAGCTTGGTGGCACCCTTGTGGTACATATCATTGTGGCAAATGTAAAACCGCCTATAATTGTATTGGTATGTATATTGATTACCAGGGTGACCTACAACTTGACTGGTCATCCACGCCAGTTATATCAAGCATAAACTTACATGAAGTATAGGTGGGTGTATGCATGTGTGTTGTTTTATATCATTTCAGAGTTCATTAATACATTTCTACATTTGATAAATTTTGTGGTACCCTGGTAGTACTTCTGTGTTGTTACATATATTAAATACCAAGGTTGCTCTCAATTTGGCTGGTTATCCACGCCGGGTATATTGAACACAGACTTACATAAAGTACAGTTGGGTGTGTGTGTCTGTGAAGACATGGCTGAGATGGAATTGTGTGACAATCATGCATTTCTTAAATGAGGAAGAACAAACACTCCATTGTGATTCTTCAACGTTTCTTTTAAATTCTTTAACTTTGTCACGACATTGAAGCTTCTAAGGAAGAAAACTTCCACAAAACCCAATGTCCAAAGTACATGTGGTGTATATATCAACAATATATATATATATATATATATATATATATATTTATATATATATATATATATATTTATATATATATATATATATATTTATATATATATATATATATTTATATATATATATATATATATATATATTTATATATATATATATATATATATATTTATATATATATATATATATATATATATTTATGTATATATATATATATATATATATTTATGTATGTTTGTAAATAATAGGATTGCTTCAATTTTTCAGGGGTAGTCTGAAGTATCCAAGCAACCAGGGGATGTTTAAATCCAGAGGCAACCATTTCCATTTAAGTACAAAAGGTGCTGTCAGAAGTTGATCAAAAATAGAGGAAATGATTGTCGAGTGGCAATATTGTTATAAAGTTCAGATATTCTTCCTTACACTGATTATTTAAATGACCAATTTACATAATATATAAAAATTTCTTTTGAAAGGACACAATTGAAACGTGCATAAATGACTCATTTTATAATCTCCACATAATTAAAGCAATGGCTAACTAGCCCAATCGAATTGCTTCTTGTGTTTGTTTCTCCATTCTCCACACGCATATATATATATATATATATATATATATATTGTTCATGGTAAAAAATATTTATAAGTTGTTAAAATATAGTTTTCATGGTTGTGTGAAAATCAAACAAACCCAAGAGTGACCTCTCCTCTCCACTTTTTTCCTCCTTCAATCCAAAACAATTTTTTCCCACCCACCAAGAAATTAAGTTTGAAAATAAATGACTAAAACAAATAAAAGAGTAAATGAGTTGGTATTATTTCTTACTGCACAAAACTATTCACTTTGTGTCCTTTCAAAAGAAATCTATATATATTATGCAAATTGGTCATTTAAATAATCAGTGTAAGGAAGAATATCTGAACTTTATAACAATATTGCCACTTCCTTTATTTTTGATCAACTTCTGACAGCACCTTTTGTACTTAAATGGGAATGGTTGAGTACAAGTGATTGGAGAACATGGCCAGGTATCAAAGCTGTAAAGAAGGGAGATAGTTGCATTGGCATGAACACATGTAGTGTGAAGGGATATTGTGTGTGTGAAGTATAGCATGTTTGTAATGCAAAGTGCTGAGGGGAGTTCGTCAAAAGGCCTAGAAATGTGTAGTAAAGAGAAGTTTAAAGTAATTGGACTTAAAGAGAACATCGGCTTCAAGGCACCCTGTCCAACTTGTTCTAGGGGGTCAGTGAGGGAGTTTCTACATCATTGGTTCCCAACAACTTCTCTATAAGGTACCCCTTTTGTTTTAATGAATTTTTTTTCACAAACACCCCCACTTTTTTTTATAAGACTGGTTACTGTATAAGCTGATATCCTGAATTAACAACAAACTCGTTTTCCCAGTTTCATCGCTTTGTTGAAAGTTCTATGTAAACTGAATTAATTATAGGTGTCTGAGTAATTAACTATACATTTTAAAGTGGTCTTCTAAAATTTTGAGTAGATCTTTGAACCTCCGGTATTGCCTTTGTGGGTAACCTGGACGTTTTAGGACTCTCCAAGTTGGGAACTGTTGTTCTCTGGTCACTTGATTCGCTAAAATAAGCAACCAAATCTTTGATAGATCACATCTTACTGCCTTAGAAATTAGACACATTTGACAGTGTAGTCCTAGTTATTCAAACGAGTTAGATGGTCATGTTTGGATTACCTTTAATAATAGGCCTATTCAATTGGGTTCTAAACTGCTCATCTAAGATTTAAAAAAGGAAATTGTTGCTAAGCTAATAATGTTGATCATGAAAATAATTGTGATCGTGACAGCAGCAACTACTACTGCTAATATTACAGTGCATGTGAATGTGTGTTTGTACATGTGAGAGATAGTTCTAGTTCATTCATTTGTTCATTGAAACATATATATATATAGATTAATTTAATATTCTCAGAATATGCTTTCTCCATGGTGACATGTATTCTGTTATATGAAAAACTGGGTTACTTTTTTTTACCAGAAATATGAAGAAGAAAGGGTTTAATGTAGGCTTGTTTTAAGCTTTTAAAAGAAATATCTCTGAAGATGAGATTGATAGTCTAAATGCTTGATGCCTATTATGATATACTAATTAACTATTTCTTGTGTGTGTGTGTGTGTGTGTGTGTGTGTGTGTACTGCTTTTTCAGACCAAAAATGTGTTTTAGGGTTAAATGGGGTGTAGTTTATATAATTTAGTTGGATTGTTCTAATTATGGTGCTGAAATATGGACAGAGAGAGCACATCATAGAGATTCTCAGTTATGAGGAGATATAAAGGCATATTGCTTAGAGCAGAGTTTAGTAGGTGAAAGAGGTGTTAGTGATATACAATATGCAAGGTAAGAGGAGTGGAGATTGCTGTAGTTGGGTTAAAAATAGAGGTAGTGAGGTAACAACTTTATATTATGTTAGCAGAGATTGCAATACTTTAGAAGAAAGTTGAGTATTTCTACAGACTTTATATCTAAATGTCATCCATTGCACTTAGGTATTTTATTTGAAAATTTCTCACCAATTTAAGGTTTGTTAAAATCATGCAGTCTATGAATGGCATGGCTTTTCTGTAACCATTTAGCCAAGTTATTAATGTTGCACTGCACCGTCTGCAGCTAGTATGTGGTGCCCTCTGTTGGTCTCCTACCTTAATATCGAAATAGTAACATGCAGGCAAGTCTCATCATTAACATTGTTGTTATGTTTCTTCATTGTCACTCAAGATCTGTAAAGGGTAATTAAGGCATGTCACATGATATGTATGTCTGCTTTGTCAGTTGAAAAGAAGTGAGTCTACTACATGCACAAAATAACTAGAATTTAATTTAACAAAATCTGTATACTTTTTTTTTTTTTCTTGTTTCAGTCATTAGACTCTGCCTATGCTGGGGCACTGCTTTGAAGAATTTTATAGTCGAATGAATTGATCCCATTACTTTTATTTTTATTAAAGACTGGTACTTATGCTAACAGTCTCTTTTGCTGAACTGCAAAGTTACTGGGACATAAACACAGGTTGTCACATGGTGGGATGGGGGGAACAAACACACACACGATGGACTTCTTTCAGTTTCCGTCTAGCAAATCCACTCACAAGGCATTGGTTGACTCATGGCTATAATTGAAGACACTTGCCCAAGGTCCCATGCAGTGGGACTGAACCCAGAACTATGTGGTTTGGAAAATACAGATTTAAAATTGGGATACCAAAAATGACCTAGAAATAGTTTTGTTTTATTGTAACAAAATCTCCATTGTCCAGTTATGTGTTACTGGATTAAGCTACATTAATTACTCACTGATGGTTTGCGTTCAGATAAATTTCTTTTTTCTTTAATAATGCTACAGTTTACCTAACTTCAAAGCTAACTGCAGAGTTTTACTGAGCTCTTTCCAATCAATTTATGACATTAAGATATAATTTTAAACACTGACACATATACAACCATGCGTGTGTGTGTGTGTGTGTGTGTGTGTAAAAATAGATGTAGACATGGTTGTGTAGCTTAGAAGTTCACTCCTGAATCATGCTGTTTGAAATTCAGTTCCACTGTAGGTTCGTGTTCTTTACTACTGTCATGGCTTGATTAATTTGTGAGTGAAATTTGTAGACAGAAACTGAACCATAGTGTGAGTTAATAAATATATACACCTTCTCCTCGACTTATGACTGAGTTTCATGCCGACTGATAGCTCATAAGTCAACTGGTCATATGTCAGATTTATATTTTGCAATATTATTTTCATTCAAACACAACTGATGCTTGAGAGCGACTGAGTGAGAGACAGTGGCAGGCAGTGAATGTCTGGGTCTGAGGAAGGCCTGTGGTACCAGATTCTGCCATAGTTATCGTAAGCACAGCTGCCCAAAGTCCGAAAATCAACTTTTATTTTTTGTGGTCGTAAGTCCAGAAGAAGGTGTATTAGTGACAGAGGCTGTATACTGAGAGGTAAAATTTATCCCTATTTAAATGTGAATGTTCTGTTACAACAAACTATTCTATATCTACTACAGTATAGTTTGTTCTAACAGGACATCCATGTGTAAGTGAGGATAAATGTTAGTGCGTGAGTTCCTGTTGCTCATTGTCTTCACATGTGTGTGCTGATTGTAGAGAAAACTGCCTTGTGATTCATACAAACAATAATCATTGTTTCCAATCCTCTGCAAAAGCATGTCCAGCCCGTTTGTTGTTTGATAAAGACTGGAAACGTCTATTAACTTGCTTGTAAACAGGCGAGGGTTGATGTCAGGAAGGGCATCTGACTACAGAAAACTAACCCATGCAAACTTAGAAAAGTTGCTATGATGGTGATATATATATAGGTGTGGATAAGTTTGTATGCCATAAGGGGAGAATGAATGTGATATTCTGAGGCTGTCTTCACATATGAGAGAGAGAAGAGGAGGAGAAGAGAAAATGTCTCCCTCCCAAGGAAGAGTCTGCCCCGAAACATCGGGTTTCCCTTCTACCCGCAGCATGCAGTCTTATTTAACCCTTTAACATTTAAAAAGCACCCAGCACACTCTGCTAAGTGGTTGGTGTTAGGAAGGGCATTCAGTCATAGAAACCATGCCACAACAGACAGGTGGAGGCTGGACTGCTTGCTGCTAGCCAATTCCATGTCAAACCGTCCAGCTCATGCCAACATGGAGAGCAAACATTCAACAACAACAATAATGATGATGATGATATCCGTCCAAAATATTCTACTTGTTTTATGCTCCAACTGGTCAGATCTTGCCTCCTACACCACAATGTCATTCTAAAAATTTAACAGTTACCTCATCAAAATCTCGAAACTATGAGATAATGCATGATTAATTGCAAACAATGTGAATAAATTAATATTACTTTTGATAGCATAATGTGAATGCTAAAGAGTTAAAACAAAATATGACAGTATGACAAAATATATTAGTACAGTAACCCTTGTGGAAATGATCCACCTGAGACTGAGACTTCCTGATTCTATGACAAAAACTTCCTGTCTTCATGTTATGCCCCACTGGTTAATAATGATAATTATTTACTAAATTCTGCATTATTTTCTCATTCAATTGTCACAAAAAGGCAATGTCTTTCAAAAGAAACATGGTAAAAAAAAAAGAAAAAGAAAAAGGTTAAATCCAATACTCCACAGATTCTATTTTTCCTTTATATTTGGTTCTTCTAATTCATTTGACTTCTACATGCTTCATAATTATGTTTGTTAATCAGTCTAGCTTTTTTTTCACTTTTTGTTTGCTTTTTTTTCTTTCCAGGGGGAAAATGAATGATACTTCAAAATCTACAAAAAGTGTTGGTGCCATTGCAAGATACTTCAAAAGATACTGTGAGGTAAACATTGTCTTCAGTATTGCTGTCTTTCTCTCTCTCATTTCTAATTGTCCAATCATTAATTAGTAGTGGAAGAGGAATACCCAAGGAATACATGGAGAAACAGTCCTCCTTAATGTTCCTCTTCCAAGATCTGAAGTCAGTATACAGAATTACACAAAAATAGATAATTACGGATTGTAACAAGGGACAGGACAGGAGACTGTCCTGGAACAGACCTGACTCAAGGAATTCTTGGAAAAAGCAAACATAAAATGGTAACAAACATAATTAACTGTTTGTAAGATAAGTTTTGGATTCTTTGAAGCAAAATAAGAAATCTAAGCATTTGTTCTGTATTTCATTGTTGCTGCATCCATTATTATTATTATTATTATTATTATTATTATTATTATTGGCAAGCTGGCAGAATCATTAGCACACTGGACAAAATGCTTAACAGCATTTCATCTGTCTTCGTGTTCTGAGTTCAAATTCTCCCAAGGTTGACGTTGCCTTTCACCCTTTCAGGGTTGATGGAATATGTACCAGTTGAGTATAGGTGTTGATGTGATCAACTGTCCCCCTCCCCATTAAATTTCAGTGTTTCCTGCAGTAGAAAGGATTATTATGATGGTAGTAAGGTAACAGAATTGTCAGTACCAGGAAAATGCCTTATAGTATTTCTTCCAGCTCTTTACATTTTGAGTTCAAATACTATTAAGGTCAACTTTGCCATTCATCCATTCAGGGTCGATATAATAAAATACCGGTCATATACTGAGGTTGGTATAATCAGCTTTCCCCTCTCCTCAAAATTACTGGCCTTGTACCAAAAGTAGAAAGAATTATTATTATGAGGGTAGTACACTGGCAGAATCATCAGAACATTGGACAAAATGCCTTGTGGTATTTGTTTTTTGATTTCAAACCGTACCAAGGTCAGTGGTTGATAAAATAAAGTATCAACCAAGTACTGGGGTTAATAAATGGATTAATCTCTTCTTTTTAAAATTGTTAACCTTGAACCTAATTTAGAAACAATTGTTAAAGAAGTCATTTAACAGTTTACCTTGAAACAAATACAGCTTTGAATTGTATTGCAATACTAGCAAAATCTGTGGAAATTTTGCTTTGGAACAAATATATGTGTGTGAGTGTGCATCTGTATGTGTGTGTGTATTTATATATGCACACATACTGACATAGATTTATACACACGCACACAATTTTTTTTGTGTAGCAAACTTATTTTAATACTTTCATCTAACCATGCCACTATTTGCTTAGATAGACTTGGAAAATACTTAAAACAAATGTACAAAGGAGAGGGTGCTTTACTTAAACTCCCACTCTTACTCAGACCCTCACTCTTCACTGTTTTAGAATCCTCTCTCTCTCTCTCTCACCTCCTCTCTCATTCTGACTTCGAGTTGGCTTTATCTCTCTTTTTACTCCTATTCTCTGATGTCCTTTTATGAACATTGTCATCACCACCATGATTTACCATTTATCATCTCTTCTTTTCTTCAATTTTTTTTCCTTTTTACACTTCTTTTCTCTATTACTCTTCTTTTTCTTTCAAGTTCTTTCTACCTCTCCATCGATTCTATTCATTCTACCTATCTCCATTTTTCTCCATTCATTTAAACCCTGTCTGTTTTTGTCTCTCTCTTACTCTCTCTGAATGAAGCTGCAGAGAAAGACACCAGGTATCTCTGTATTAAGAGGGTTGATCCATGGGCTGTTACTGCTGGGTTATGGGTAAAAAGCCCCTTCAGTCATGAATTGCACCTAGAAAGTTCCCCTGTGAGGCACAAGTCTAACAAAGTTATGCAAGACCAGCAGTTGCCCCTGCATACCAGTCTCCCCTCTCCACACCACAGATGTTGTTCAAAGGAAATGCAAAGGCCAATACAGCTTGGCACCAGTGACATCACAATCCATTTCTACAGCTAAGTGAACTGAAAAACGTGAAATAAAGTGTCTTGCTCAAGAACACAACACACAACCCAGTCCAGGAATCAAACTCACTACCTCATGATTGTTAGCCCAGTGCTCTGACCACTGAGCCATGCACCTTCACAAGGTGGTTTACAATTCAGAATTTCACTTCTGGGTTACAGTTCAGCATTTGATCAACCCCAAGTGGGGTATTCTATTACAACACCAGGCCAATCAAAGCCTGAAACATGGATTTGGTAGGCAGACACTGAAAGAGGACCGTTGTACATACATACATTCATATATATTGTGTCACGCGTATTAGTGGCTTCTTGTCTTGACATCACATAATAGTTGTAAATGAGTGTCACTGTCATACAAGCAGTGTCATATATTTCTTGTGACCTAAGGATTTGAACTCAGAATCTAAAGACCTGGAAAAAATTCTTCATGGTATTTCTTTCAATGCTCCAACGATTCTGCTAACTCACCATGTTTTATTTTTTATTTTTTAAAACCAGAAATCAGTTTAGTGCATATTTGTGGAACGGTTGTCATATTTGAAAAACTGGGAAAAAAAAGCCATAACTTCCACTTCATAGTAGAAAGATTTGTTTTACATAAAGTATGTTATGAATTAAATAAATAATAAAACAAAACAAAAATAATAGGACCCTCCCCCCTGCCTCTATACACTAACATGCACAAGAAAAAGAGGTGTTATCTAGAGTTGTTTAGCTTCCAAGTCCTCTTGAAGAGGGGGCTAATAAGGAATGCTAGCTAAGTATCGCTTAGTATTCTAGCTGTGACCACCCATCTTTTTAAAGACACTATATCTAGGATCGCATTATTTATTGCATCTTTCATTTTCTTAAGATTATAGTGTGCCACAAAGGTAGATTTTGCAGTTATTTCTAGTAGAAAGCAAATTTTGAAGGAACCGATCTTCACCTGCAACTATCAATGTGAAAACAAGTAGACACATGCATAGACATAAACAATAGGCGTTTTCAGTTTCTGTCTAACAAATCCACTCAAGGCTTTGACCATTTCAGGTCCATTGCAGAAGAAACTTACCCAATGGGGCACAAATTGAGGCTGAACCCCATGTTAATAGCTTGGAAAATTATATTTGTATTATCATCGTTTAACGTCCGCTTTCCATGCTAGCATGGGTTGGACGATTTGACTGAGGACTGGTGAAACCGGATGGCAACACCAGGCTCCAATCTGATTTGGCAGAATTTCTACAGCTGGATGCCCTTCCTAACGCCACCCACTCAGAGAGTGTAGTGGGTGCTTTTATGTGTCACCCACACGAAGGCCAGTCAGGCAGTGCAAATTACATATATTGAGAACATAGATGGGCCTTGTAATGTATAAAAAAAAAATTTTGTTACTGTTTTAAACAGGGGTCAGAATTATGTGTAAGTTGTCTGAATGATTGGTTCAGATTATTAATGAGGGCTTGAAAGACTGTTGACATTTAGCACATATCACTCATTAAAATATATACTTCTTGAAATTTCAATTGAAGGAGTTGGGTACCTGAGCACTTTGTTCTGAATCACATTATGAAAAAGACCATCCTTGATGTAAGAGTTTTCTGATAAATGGAAAATATATGGTTAAATGATCTGTTTAGTTGATTTTCTGCTGGGGTTTCTTTTCTGGTTTGCATTGAGATTCCTCTATATTCTTCATGTTTAATTTGTCTTTTAGTGTATATTATCTTTCTTCCATATTCTCTAGCTGAAATGCGTCCATTTTTATCTTTTGCTGTAATTTAGAGTAATTTTATTGATCACTATCTGTAATATCCTCTCATTACTTGTTTATATGATTCAGTGCCTTTTTATTTATTTATTTTTTAGTTACAATTGTTTTAGATGAAATAAAATAGTTTTGTTATCAAATAAGAAAGCTCATTGTTATATCTGTTTTTGTGTGTGTGTGTGTGTAAGTAATTATTCATTCATTCAAAGTTGATGGTTCACTCTGTCGTTATTCTTTCTTGCTTGATTGTGACAGTGAATGAATAAAATCTGTCATTTTATGTATTGAGCACTTTTCCTCCTCCTTTGTGTATCCAAAACCACATATATACTGCATAAATTTGTCATATATATCTGATTTATATTTATTTCAGATTCACCAAAGTTTGCTAGATCGAGCAACTCCACATGTCACAGTTCGATGGGTTGTAGCGTTACTTCTAGCTCTCTTCTACTGTATTCGGGTTTATCTATTACAGGTAAATTTCTCTATTTCTTTCTTCTCTCTTTTATTTGCGTGTTTGCATACACACACTCGCACATGCGATTTCTACCCATGCCAGCTTGGAAAATGGACATTAAATGTCAATGATGATCATACACAAACACACACACACACACACATATATATATATATATATATATATATATATATATATATAATGTGTGTATGTGTGTGTGTGTGCTTGGGGTTGATTTTTTTTTTTTTTTTTTTGTACCAATTAAGCGTGCACAATTCAGTTTTCACTTCAGTTTTTATTCATATTTTTAGATTATACGCCTATCAAAGTTCTTTTGTCAGTCACCAAGGGAGGTCATAGAATGTGTGACAAAAGAATTTTGACACATATAAACTAAAAATAATACAAATAAAAACTAAAGCAAAGACCGAATAAATAGTGTACATATTCAATTGACAAAAGAAAAAGTCAACCCCAAGTATAACTATCTGTTTTAACACATGTTCACATCAAGAATCTTGCAGACCAAATATATAAACTTGTGTGTGTGTATACGTATTCTTTTATTCGTTTGTCATGCTGGAGCACCACTGGTTTTGCTGATTCCCTCTGGCTGGGGGTGGTTTCACATCACCACTCCTGTATGCCCATTTGGTGTTGGCCCATTTGGTGTATGAGGGAGTTTGATTCTACTGCTGTCATCTGTACCTCGTGCATTGGTTCGTCCAGTATTGTAGAGAGGAGGATATCTAGTTCCTTTTTGAAGATATTTATGCCCGCATAATGTGTATTTCTTAATTTTTGAGGCAGGGCATTGAGCTGTGGGCCTTTGAATGCTAGGCTATTGCAGTGCCTGGTCCTCAATTTAGGAGGAGTGGATGATACCTATGGTACAATACAATGGCGTCCAATAATTGTCCTTATCATTTTGCTCAGGTGTAGTCATCGTCGTCATCATCGTTTAACGTCAGCTTTCCATGCTAGCATGGGTTTGGATTATTTGACTGAAGACTGGTGAAACCAGATGGCTACACCAGGCTCCAATCTGATTTGGCAGAGTTTCTACAGCTGAATGCCCTTCCTAACGTCAACCACTCAGAGAGTGTAGTGGGTGCTTTTACGTGTCACCCACACGAAGGCTAGTCAGGCGGTACTGGCAACGGCCACACTCAAAATGGTGTATTTTACGTGCCACCCGCACAAGATCCAGTCCAGGGGCACTGGCAACAATCTTGCTCGAAAGTCCTTACACATACCGCGGGCACAAGTGCCAGAAAGGCGATGCTGGGCACAGGTGCCATCACAATTTCACTTTTGCTTGCCCCAATAAGTCTTGTATATATGTTATGCTTTCAGCCCATGCTAGCATGGAAAACAGACGTTAAACGATGGTTTCAGCAGTTAACCCAGAATTACAGAATTGCTGGTTGAAACCTTATATAATCTTGTTAATTCATCTTGTCAGTGCTAGCAAAAATTGTTAAAAGTGCTCAGTATATATTCCTGCTGTACAAATTATCATCACCACCATCAATTCCATATGTGGTTGGAGGTAAACAAACAGTTGATGTAAGTTCAAGGCGTTGCCTTTCCCAGATGGCGGTAGGCAGACCCATGCACGTTCTTACACTCTCACACTATTACCAACATGTTCAAAGAGAAGGAGATTGTGCATCTTCAAAAGTGATAATGTATTTATATTTTGCTTCAATACTGAGTAGTTTTCCAGCAGGTATAAGAAATCAACCCAAATTATTTTCAAGATTAATTGTATTTGTGAATTCAGTATCCACCTTCCTTCCTTCCTTTCTTTTTCTCTTACCTCCTTTCTCTCTTTCTTTCTCTTCCTCCCTTCCCTTCTCCCTACCTTTTAGAAGTATTTGCATATCATAACATTTCACTGTTGGTGGACTATTATGCTAAGTTGTTACATAAATATTAATGAAATGGTTTATTTTGGGCCAATTTCGTTGTATGTATGTCTCTGAATATCTGTTATTTATGTTTTTTTTTTTGTTTATAATTTCATTTTGGTATTTATTAATTTCTAGGGCTGGTACATTGTGACATATGCATTAGGAATTTATCTTCTGAATTTGTTCATTGCATTCCTTACACCCAAAATAGACCCTGCCATAGATGACACAGGTAAGTGACTGTTATAGTTTAGCCCCAGGTCAGCCCTGATTAAGCACACCCACAATCAAAGACATTTCCAATCATGACTATCACATCTTTTTTCCATCCCTTCCCATAAATAGTGATCCTTTATGTTCTTCCTTTTAAAGACAGTAGGTTATGATTTCAGGGGAGTTTGACTGCTATTTTCAGGATAAGTTGAAGGTGGTGGCTATTCCTCATTTCTGGGTATTTCTTTGTTTCTTTTCTTTTCAGTGCAATGCAACTCTGAGTAGGATGTGAAAAACAGGATTTGTGCTTGCCATGTTGTTTTTGGAAGGATTGTCTAACATGGTTTTCAGAAACTAAACTTTAAACACCCAATCAAACATAGCGTATCAAGTTGTCATTGTTTTGACCTTACTCTACAGATGCAAACCACTGTATCAGGAAGACATCAAGAAACTTGAGTGCTCTCGCCAGCAGAAGCCTTCATCATCATCATTTAATGTCTGTTTTCCATGCTGGCATGGGTTGGACAGCTTGACAGGAACTGGCAAGGCCATGGGGTCAAACTAGGTTCCATAGTTTGTTTTGGTTTGGTTTCTACAGCTGGATACCTTTCCTAACACCAGCCACTTTACAGAGTGTATTGGGTGCTTTTCATGTGGCATCAGCATCTGTGCTTTTTACATGGCACTTGGGTTCTGGGATCTCAATTCTGTTGTGGTGGGCGGGTCTTCTTGAGTACTTGAATATTAAATGGGAGGACCACATTCACCAAAATAGCAGATCTGAGAAAGCTTGAACCAACAGCATTGATTTCACCACCGTCAGACAATTGGCTCAGATAGTTTGTATATGGTAGGTGTATATAGTAAACTCAACACTGGCAAAAGACCATGCAGAAACCCTCTCTGATGTTATAAAGATCAGCTCAAAAAGACTATGAAGAAAATATGAGATGAACAAGCAGCAGATGGCTCTCTGATGTCAAATCATTTTGGGTACTACTGAAGTGTTTCATCCTTCTGAGGTCAACAGTTTTAAAGTACCAGTTCTGCTATGTGGGCTCGGTGGTCCATGATAATATTTGTAGATTGATTCCTTTGTAGGATGAGACTTGCCTCCGTCTTCAGAGAAGAGATATGTTTGAGATGTTACTCTGTATAAGTCAAACCTTTTTCTATTCACACATATGTACATTTTCTGTATCTCTTGTATTTAATATACTTTGTATGTGTGTGCATGTGTGTGTGATTGGCATCTCTTAGTTTCTACTTACAAGATCTACTCACTAGGCTTTGGTTGGCCTGGACACTAGCCCAAGTTGCCATGCAGTGGAACTGAACCTAGTTTACTTCCCAACCACATGGTTTGGACAGTAATCTTCTTACAACACAGCCATCCCTATGCCTACACTTATTACTCAAACATTATTTTTTTTATTACACCTCATAATATTCTTCTTGTACCTTCAAATTAGGAGAATTCTATTGTGCAACATTATATTTATGCTACTGAAGTTGCCATATAGCATTGTTTGTTATTGCACTCTACGTTATTGGCTGGTATCATGTCAGTGGACACGATAACAGCCGAGAAAGAACTCAATATTTAAGATATATGTCTTTTTCTTTCACTGGCAAAGTAGATGCAACATGACTCAACTCACTGACAGCACGGTCCGTTAATGGCCTGCCACTCTATGGAAGAACTTGCAGCATAATCCTAGAATAAATTGAAAATATGGCATTTCTTAAGTGCATCACCTCTTGACTATATCTCATTTATTCAGTTGGCTGCCTCTGTGTTCTAAGTTTGTGTTAACCAAGTTGACTTGAGTGACATTAACAGTAATATCCTTTCTACTGTAGGCACAAGGCCTAAAATTTGGTGGGAGGGAGCCAGTCGATTAGATTGACTCCAATACATAACTGGTACTTCATCAACCCCCGAAAGGATGAAAGGTAAAGTTGACCTCGGCGGAATTTGAACTCAGAATGTAAAGACAGACAAAATACTGCCAATATTTTGCTCAGCGTGTTAATGATTCTGTCAGCTCACTGCTTTTGACACTAACAATAATTTAGAGAGAGAAATTAGTTACTAACTAAAGTCAAACCAGGAAAACAGTCTTTCTTTTATTGAATTGACTCTGCATTTATGCTAGGCCCAGATCTGACCTTAAATGTTTTTTGGTTTTCTGTTACATTCCTTAGATGTCATTATCTTACTGGGTTTTTGTGTTATATTTTTTTTCACTGTTTTAGGTCTTTTAATGTTTTAACCATTCATTTTACCAAAATTTGATCATTTAAAAAAAAAATTTTGTTTTTTTTAGCTGAAGATGGACCATCATTACCAACAAAAGTTAATGAAGAATTCCGGCCTTTTATGCGCAGATTACCAGAATTTAAATTCTGGTGAGTAGCATAGTACAATTTGTTTTTGTATGCATTAATTTACTTCAGGAGTACGTAGTGGTGCAGTGTAAAAGTTGAGCCCTTTGTTAGTTGATTTTGCATTCAGTTTTTCCCTCCTAACTGCAGCTTTTGCATTCCTGTTCCACATCATTTCATGTTATTTTGGGAAAGGCAACAACATGTGTATACTCTCATAGAAACTTCTGGCTTCCTGATTTCCTTAAGAAAGCAACAGGAAACCGATCTAATATCGTCTCTGAGATACTATGTTAGTAAGATTGAAAGTTATATTGAGTTTCAGTCTGCTTCCCATGCTGGCATGGGTTGGATGGGTTGACACATCAAGTTGGTTCTTATCCAGAGTTACTTCTCCCCTAGATGAACAGGAAACCATGTCTTATTCATATGGTTCCTGCTTTGAATCCAGTCTGGTATTATGTAAATATCCATTAATAAGACAACTGGTGATGACTAGGAATCAAACTGATTGAAACAATGTTAGTATAAATATTTTTTAAAATTAAGTTAAACAGTTTGAGAAATATTTTGATAATTATGACCCATCTCACTCAGATATTTAGACAGCTGTTTTGTTTTATATAAATGCTTTTATAGCTCATGTAAGATTCTTCTATAAACATTATTGTGTTTGAGAAAAATGGTGCCAGCAAGCAAAGAGACAGTACACTGCTGAACTGAATGTCTTTCACTTATTAGTTCTACTCTCTTCCTGTAGTCTAAATTCAGATCTGATAAGGACTGATTTTGTTTCATTCCTCAAAAGGTTTGTGAAATAAATACTAGTTCTAAACTATTGTTGATTCAATAGTCCTGTTATGCTTGTACTTTATAGATTCACAGGCTTTGCATTATGTTTGCTGATGTGTAAGTACCATAGATTTGTTGGGTCTGTGGGTTTGCGGTATAGTTTTGACCCTCTACATGTAACCACTTCATACAGATCATTAATGCCTTTCTAAAAGGCATTAATGTTGCACCGTTGAGGCGCAATAGCCCAGTGGTTAGGGCAGTGGACTCGTGGTCATAGGATCGCGGTTTCGATTCCCAGACCAGGCGTTGTGAGTGTTTATTGAGCAAAAACACCAAAAAGCTCCACGAGGCTCCAGCAGGGGATGGTGGTGAACCCTGCCGTACTCTCTCACCACAACTTTCTCTCACTCTTACTTCCTGTTTCTGTTCTACCTGTAGTTCAAAGGGCCAGCCTTGTCACACTGTGTCACGCTGAATATCCCCGAGAACTACGTTAAGGCTACATGTGTCTGTGGAGTGCTCGGCCACTTGCACGTTAACTTCACGAGCAGGCTGTTCCGTTGATCGGATCAACTGGAACCCTCGACGTCGTAAGCGACGGAGTGCCAACACACACAATGTTGCACCATTCACCACCTAAATGACATAGGCTTCATGACTGTGAATTCAACTTTAGTAAATTGTTTTAAGAGAGAATGGATCTGCATTAGGTTAACATGTTTTGATCACCACCATGCAGACAAAGGTCATCCTGTGATTAGACTCATCTTAAATTAAACGGTCGTAGCTGTGTGATAAGAAGCTTGCTTTTCAACCACATGGTTTGGGGTTCAGTTCCACTGTGTAGCACCTTCAGCAAGTGTCTTCTATAACCTCTGGCCAACTAAAGCCTTGTGAGTGGATTGCGTGAAAAAGTGCCACACCCTAACAGTTGAGGGAACCCGTGGAAGAGGTAGGCCCAGGAAGACCTGGGCTGAGGTGGTGAGGCAAGACCTTCGTACATTGGGCCTCACCGAGGCGATGACTACTGACCAAGACCTTTGGAAATGTGCTGTGCGTGAGAAGACCCGGCAAGCCAAGTAAGATCGTTGCCAGTGCCCCTGGACTGGTTCTTGTGCGGGTGGCACATGAGATGCACCATTTTGAGCGTGGCCGTTGCCAGTACCGCCTGACTGGCTCCCGTAGGATTTTCGAGCGAGATCGTTGCCAGTGCCCCTGGACTGGCTTGTGCGGGTGGCACATAAAAGACACCATTTCGAGCGTGGCCGTTTTCGTGCGGGTGACACGTAAAAGCACCCACTACACTCTGAGTGGTTGGCGTTAGGAAGGGCATCCAGCTGTAGAAACTCTGCCAAATTAGACTGGAGCCTGGTGTTGCCATCCGGTTTCACCAGTCCTCAGTCAAATCGTCCAACCCATGCTAGCATGGAAAGCGGACGTTAAACGATGATGATGATGATGATATATAGTTTGTGTCTGTGTTTACGTCCCCATAACTTTGTGGTTTGGCCAAAAAGGCCAAAAGAATAAATACCAGGCTTTAAAAAACAAATACTGGGGTCGATACATTCGACTTAAAATTCTTCGAGGCAGTGCCCCAGCATGGCCACAGTCTAATGACTGAAACAAGTAAACGATGAGTCATTCATTAGATTTTCATTGTTAAATACTGCTTGCATTAAACTGTGACCAGATCGCAGTTTCGAGGGACAATTATTTCAACACCACATTACAAATGATAAATGTTTAAGTGACATTAACAACTTTGAACAGTTAACTTGTGTCTTCCATGCTGCAGTTGTTTTAGTTTCAACACTCAATCTCAGATCAAAACACCTACCATGCAAGTACATCTCTCTAATTATTTGTTTATTCATAATAAATGTGCTGACATTGTATTTTCATGTAAATTTTATTTTGTAGGTATTCTGCATCTAAGTCAATTATCATTGGCTTATTCTGCACATTGTTTGATGCTCTGAACATCCCTGTTTTCTGGCCTATCCTGGTTATGTATTTCATCATTTTGTTTACAATCACTATGAAGAGACAAATTAAGGTAAGAAAAACTCCTCTATTGATTTGTGACTGTAAGGGATCATCCTTATAGGTCCATTTTACCCATGCTTGTATGAGATGAACAGATTTTCTTGGATTTTCTCCAGTACCTTATCTCCTCACTTGTTGCAGCCATTTGTCATCCCCTTTGTGAGAATCAGTTTCTTGGGAATAGTTTAAATACTTCTTCAGTCTTCTTATTTTCACATTACATCTGATTCATCTTATGCCCAGTTTTTCTCTCACCTCATCTGTGCGCTGTTCTTCATGCACTGTGGAGCTTGCTTTCTTCAGTTCTTTCCAGCATCAGCACATCCTTCAGATTCAATACCCTTATCTCATTGTACCATGAGGTACATATTTCATTACCATGCAATATCACACTATGTGAGATCATTGCCATTGCCCCTGGACTGGCTCTGGTGCGGGTGGCATGTAAAATACACCATTTTGAGCGTGGCCATTGCCAGTACCGCCTGACTGGCCTTCGTCCTGGTGGCACGTAAAAGCACCCACTACACTCTCGGAGTGGTTGGCGTTAGGAAGGGCATCCAGCTGTAGAAACTGTGCCAAATCAGATTGGAGCCTGTTGTAGCCATCTGGTTTCACCAGTCCTCAGTCAAATCGTCCAACCCATGCTAGCATGGAAAGCGGACGTTAAACGATGATGATGATGATGATATGCAAGAATCAGGCTATCTGTCTTTTCCTTAGACTGAGACCCACTTTGCTGCCTGCGGAAGTAATAGCCCCCTGAACTATTTCTAACCTGTTCTAGATCTGGTTACTGTGTTTATGAAAAACTTCTACCACTGATTAGGTCACTTACGAAACAAAAGCTGCCAGTTCCATCTAGAGAGCCTCACGGATATTTGAAAGAATGTATTCTATGGGTACTCTTAGAGCTAACCATACCTGTGCATATAAAGTTCTTTACCTGTGATCTGCCTGTATCTCTTTTGTGCTCTCAGTTTGCATTTAGCTTACAGTGCAGATTATAATTTGTACCTGCACCTTTTCTGCATATTAGGTAGGGCTATTTCCCTTCTGTAATCAAAAAAAAAAAGAAAGAAAAGAAAATGTTTTACACTAATTAGATTTTTGTTTGTTTGATAGTTTTCTTTTCTTTTTCATTTTGTTTTTTGTTTTACTTAAACAGTGTAACAGTCTGAGGAAATGGTCAGTGTCTATAGATTTATTTGTCCCAGTTGTTGGGGTTTAGTGTTGTGTGAAGTTAGTGATGCTTTGAATTACTTCAGCTTAGTCAGTTGTATGATTAACATGGGCATGAAAGGATTCCCAGAACAATGCAATCGTAGGGGTGAAGAAAATAAAAAGTCACACAAGAAATAATAATGACAAGGAGAAAGAATGGTGCAGTGTGTTAGTGATGCAAACAAGTAGAAGGGTAGACGGAGCAGTTTGGTCAGCAAACACAAGAGCAGACACTGCAATAGTGGCAAAAGAAGTGGTATAGAGGGAATATAGCTTGACTTGAGAGTGGATGAGTTGAGCAGCTGTTGAATGTTAAACTAAAAGACAATTTACTTTTCTTACTTTTTGATTAGTAACTTTTCCTTGAATGAATGTGTGATGGGTTTTCTATCCAGATGTGGAAACAGTTTTTTTTTTACAGGGTATTGAGATGAATTAAAATATTAAAATTAGTTTTGCTATTTCTGAAATATTCTTTGTCATTTCTCAAGGTTCAAACATTGTTTTGAAATTATGAGAATTTTTTTTTTTTTTTTTTTTTTTCCCTCCAAATATTAAAAAAAATTTTGTCATCGCCATCTCATACTTTACACTGTCTTGAACTGCATTGTCAAATACACCCCTTCCTTTCTTAAAACAATACATTGTGATTTGAGGAAGTTTTGGTTGCTATTTCTAGCAGGTTGAGCAACAGCATAAGGGCTTCACTACTGGTTCAGCTGTTTGCCTCATTAGCTCATCACCTCTTTTCCATTCTGGCATGAGCTGGACATGGCTACTAAGTAACATCAATCCATTCACTTTTATCTTATTCTGGCTCAGTTGAAGCAAACATTTTATCTTTGTGCCTTGTCCATGTTTACTAAATTTTCTTTTTGTTTGTTTTCTTTGTATTGATGTCTCTTATTTTTGTTATTATATGGTTAACATATTTTTTTTCGTCTTTTTTTTTTTTCAGCACATGATCAAGTATAAGTACATCCCATTCACACATGGCAAGGCTGTATATAAGGGGAAGGAAGACTCAGGAAAGGTCATATCTTCATAGCCTTCCTACCTACTACTAATAAGTGTGGGGTGCATGTGTGTGTATGTATGTATGTATGTATATATGTATCTGTCTATCTTTCTATGTATGTGTGTGTGTGCGTATTTTATAGTTCATACATAAATGTGTGTGTGCATGTATGAACGTGTGTGTGTGTGTATATAAAAATCTGTCCTAGTTGATATTGTCTCCCCTTCCTCTCTCCCCCCTTTCTTCATAGTTTATGGTGAACAGGAAAATGCTAACGGTGACAGTTGATGGGCGATAAGGTGATCTACCAGGTCTTGCTGCCTTCCCCCTCTCTTTTTAACTCTTCCTTTCCCATTTCATGTCCAAACCCTATTCACTTAACATATAAAGTAAAAACTAAATTAAGTACTATTTAAACGTTTATTATCAATAAAATTTGTTTAATTTTTCATACATCAAACCAATGTTTCGAATGTTGTAGCTGAATCTGGATGTTTCTACCTCTGGTTTTGAAATAGATGCTGTTAAACTGAAACTTAGAAAATAATCTTCAATATGAAGAAAAGTAACTTAGTCATAGTCTCTCTCTTTCTCTCTCTTTCTCTCTCTTTCTTTCTCTCTCTCTCTCTCTCTCTCTCTCTCTCTCTCATATGCATGACTGTTTTGTTTGTTTTTTTTTTCTTTTGGTGGCATTACCATTTTTGGAGTAGTTGCAAGATCTGTATGAAAAGTAGAATATAGACTTTCAGATATTGATGAAAGAAGCTCATAGTTTTCCATATTACGTTTTAGTCTATGCCCTTTCTGCAACTTATTGCTTCTTTCCGACTGATTAGTGCCTGATGTATATATATATATATATGCATGCGTATGTATGTACCATGATTTACCGGGTTCAACCCTATCATATTGCATCCAAGGCAAATGTCTGTTATTCTCATACCACAGTCTCGAGTCGGCCAAAGGCTTGCAAGTAAATATTGGGTAGGCGGAAACTGTGTGGAATCCTGTCAGATCGATTGTGCCTGTAATCCAAATGTCTGACCGTGTCACCCTCTGTTATACTGATTCTGCCTGAGGATTATGGTCAAGGGCTTGCATGATGCCTGCGGAATACTCAGCCATATACATGCTAATTCATTGAGTAGGTAGTTTGGTTAGTCAAACAACTGAGTCTTCTTCATTGAAGCTGACAGAGATCCATTGCCACTGACTTGTGTGTGTGTGTGTGTGTGTGTGTGTGTGTGTGTGTGTGTGTGTGTGTGTGTGTGTGTGTGTGTGTGTGTGTGTGTGTGTGTGTGTGTGTGTGTGTGTGTGTGTGTGTGTGTGTGTGTGTGTGTGTGTGTGTGTGTGTGTGTGTGTGTGTGTGTGTGTGTGTGTGTGTGTGTGTGTGTGTGTGTGTGTGTGTGTGTGTGTGTGTGTGTGTGTGTGTGTGTGTGTGTGTGTGTGTGTGTGTGTGTGTGTGTGTGTGTGTGTGTGTGTGTGTGTGTGTGTGTGTGTGTGTGTGTGTGTGTGTGTGTGTGTGTGTGTGTGTGTGTGTGTGTGTGTGTGTGTGTGTGAAGTTTATTTTGTGTCTGTATGGGTGTCCGCATTCAGTTATGTATGCAAGCTTGTTTATAGTTTGCTCTCGTTTGTGTGTGTTTGTCTTTTTTTTGTCTCCCTGGCTTGTATGTGCATATATTTGTGTTTGCATCTGTTTATATATATATAATATAAAACATATGATATAAACATATATCATATGAATATATGTAATATGTGATGCATATATCTATGAATATATGTAATATATATATATATATATATATATATATATATACTTACGTATAAACTCACATACTTAAAAAATTGCTAATGAAAAGAACAAAACGATAACTATTAATATAAATAACATTAACAAACAAGGTCCAATTAATATTTGCACTAATTAACAAAACTGCAAACCTGAACATCTACCAAAAAGAAAAAGAAACAACACATATAAAATATGTACATGTGTGTGTCTATACGTATGTATATGTACATATATATGCATCTATATCTCCATGTATATATGTATATGCACACACACACATACTTAAACATATACTTGCTAACATACACACACACACACACACACACACTCATGTATATTGTTTTGGGAGTTATTTCAATAATGATTTCTTTAATGAGTTATTTCAATTAATAAAACTATTAATTTTTCCTTCCATATTTTTTCCTTTTGAAATTTTTTTTTTCTTAAACTTTTGGATGTTTCTTATATTACATAACTTCATTTTGCACTCAGTTTCCTTTTAACATACAGAAAATGGTAAATGAACAATTGGTATCATACTTCAAAAGATGTGTTTGTTAGAGTACTTGTGAGTGTGCGAGTGAGTATGTATGAGCACTTGAGAGAGAAGGGCTAAAGAGATAGGGAGAGAGGAAAGTAGTATCTGTTTACCTTTTTCTTTTCTAAGCTAGGATATTATTAGGTTTGAAGATATGCCTGTTGTTATTCACATTAGTTTGGTGTTCTCCTGTGTATCTAACCCGTTGGGCAAGCAGTTGCATTTGTAACATCTATTGATAGGAAAGATATATAGATTAGAATGTATGTGTGTGTGTATATAATATTAATGTTTGTTTTTATGTTCAGACCTAATAAAAACAATTCTTCATTAATCTGATGGGTTAGTCTATACTTTTGTAGAATGTAAATTTAATATTCTTTAACCAAGAATGTTGTTGACAGTGACTTAGAAATTTTGGCCAACTAACCCATTGGCAGATTGCATAGATACATACACACATTCAAATTCAAAAATATGTATATATCTTTATCTTGTCTCTCTGCTTTATTTCCTGGTATATTTAAAGATGATTATAAATCAAAATATAAATAAGCATCTCGTTATTCTTTGTTAGATGGAAGTAGTGAAGCTAAAGGAATATTTTATTATCATTTTACATACTCTTTCTCATGCTGCTATGAATTGGTCAGGACTTTTTGATGTCATTTTTTATGGTCAGATTCCCTTCCTGGTGCCAAGCGTTTTGGTCACCCGTTATTCAATGCAAGACACCTGTTCTAAATAACATGGAATATACATGGAGTGCTACAGGAATTAATGCTTAGGATCTAAGCATCCTTTGCTTAAGATGATATAGCTACAGTTTGGGCTGACGAAGTCCTCAGCCATCATCTGGCTTCTGTAAGCAGCTATAGAATTATGTGCTTTGTATACAGGCAGCCTTTTTTGATCAAGTTTCAATTTTTGTGATATAGAAATTATATATACTCTTCTCTACTGAGACAGGCTGTAAACTTAAATACAAATGAAATATTTGTGTCTCTGTACAGCTGGTTGATATCTACACTGGTTATTTTGGTTGTTTGGTATTAACACTACCAACTATTATCAATTGGGGGTTTCCAATAAACTATTTGTGGTTTATTTTCAGAATCTAACAATTCTATCTTTCTCTATTACTTGGTCTTTAATTTCTTTCTTATGCGGATCTAGGGTCAAATTTGTAGAAACGTAGGTGGAATGGTGTGCGACAGCTGTGCTCTCAAGGATCCGTTTCTTTCTGATGAAATAATTCTTTTCCATGTGCATCATCAATTGTTTCATCTTATTAGTAAATTAGTTCTTTTTCTGATTTTTTTTATTGTTTATTTGTTTGTTGTTAGATATATTTAGTTCTTTGATTGTTATGAGCTTTAGTTGTTAGTGGTAGCATTATGTAAATCTAAGAAAACTTACTTGCTTCATTTCTCTTATGAGATTGTATGTTATGTGTGTTTTTAAAACCTTTCTTCTTTTTAAAATTTTTATTTGTTGTTTCTGGTCAATCTCTTCATTTTTAATTGATTTTTTATTTTTTGTAACTTAATTTACTTTGAGGAATCCATACTTGTAGTAATTTTTCAGTATTTATTATATTTTATTTTCATTTCTGCAGGGTTTTGTCTTTCAGTGCATTTCAGTGATTTAGCCAGTCCTTAAATACTGACATCACTATCACTGACTATTTTTAGCTATAAAGTGACAACTATTACTAATCCAAGGCCTCTGTTGTTATCAGCTAAGTTGAAAGTTTAATCCAAGTGTCAGACTTTTGCTTTGTATTTGGTCTGAGGGGCTGCTCACTTGGTTTGAGACATTGTTTCCTCTTAGGCTCAGCGATATTTTTTTGAAAATGAAATAACTTTTCTAACTTGATCCAGTTCAGATAGTTTGGATACGTAAAATGTTAGAATATTATTTCGGTAAATGCTTGTAGCATTATGGATTGATTCAGTAAGTTGTGTGGTATGAAAACCACCTATTAAATATACATAAAGAGAAAGATTTAGTTCCTTTTTCAAATTCAATAAACATATATATATAAGTAAATATGTAATAAAAATGATAGATAAGAGACAAAAACAAAGAAACCTGTTTTTTCACTATCTGGGTTGTGTACAATTTTAGAAATGTTTTTTTTTACAATGTATAGATAAGGAAGACAGTGGATAGGCAGAAGAGATGTTGTATAGTATTTCTTTCCAGCCTTTTACATTCTGAGTTCAAATTCCAACAAGGCCAACTTTGCTTTTCATCTCTCCAGAGTTGATAAAAACGAAATAAATTTTTGTTAATTGTAGTAGCAAGTGCACAAGGTCCTGGGGTTCATGGCACATAATATCAGTAAAACAGAATATTAATAGTATAGGGCTTAAGATTTTGATTGCATTCTGTGTGTATATACACACACAACCACATTGATGTAACTGTAGTTTGGTAGGTTGCATTATTTCTTCTGGTTCTTTGCATCCTAAGCTGGGTACAAAACCTGGATTCTTGGTCTATGTATGACATCATCAGTGAATATATTTGATCTTTGGATCTGGATATATAAAAACTGGATGGTGTATTTGAAACTAACAGACAGTTATTTGTTTGTCCATTTTATCTTGGGTAATTTCTTTTGTAGCAAGGTTATCAAGTAACTTTAATAGAATTGTGTTACAATTTTTGTACTTGGTGTAAAATAAGACACGGGTTTAACGATTGGCACCAGATAACCAACTTGAAGGTTTGCGTTTTCTTCTCAACATCTGGTGTTGCATTGGGTCTAAGACACTTTAAGCTTATACCTGTGTTTAAAAAAAACAATTACTATTATATTTAGGGTAGAAATGTTAGAGCATCAGACCAAATGCTTTTCAGTATTTGTTCAGGCTCTTTAGATTCTGGGTTCAAATCCTGCTGTGTTTAGCTTTATATTTTATCTCTCCAGGTGACAGTTACTGGGGATTGATTTAATCAACTAACTTCCTGTTTTCTCTCATTTTTTGCTTTGTGCCTACATTAGAAAAATTATTATTCTGAATAGGATGGTTAGTGACAGAGAAAATGCTTTGCAACATTCAGTTACTTTCTGGCTTCAAATCTTACCGAGGTTGACTTTTCCCTTCATCTTTCGTGGGTGGGTAGATGTAGATTGAGTTGAGTAAGTTACCAATTAAGTATTGGTAAAATTTATTTCATCTACTATACCCCCTCCCCTCTCTGTTCCTCCTCACCACCAAAATCTGTGTTCGTATGCTCATGTTAGAAACCATTCTTACAATTCTTATCCCTTTAACATTTAAACCAGCCATAGCCAGCCCAAATGTTCTACCTCTTCTGTGTTCAAACTGGCCAGATCCAGCTTCTCACACCTACCCTACAATGTCATTCTCAGAGTAAATAATCACATCATTGAAATCTCAAATCTACAAAGACAATGCATGATTAATTCAGAACAATGTGAATGAATATGAATTACATTTGACAGAAAAATCTAGATGCTAATGGGTTAATCATTCTATTATTTTGTATTTGGAACATTGTCGCTCACATGAGGCAAAAAAAAACAAAAAAACGTAGCTCTAGATATCATCATCATCGTCATCATTTGTCTGTAGTAGCAGGTAGCCACAGCCTCATCAACCATTTGCAGGTTTCGTAATCTGTTGAGGTCCCATGGTTACTGGTAAGAATTTTAATCCTTAGGCGGAATTTGAACTTGGAACCCTTATAAATGAAACAGATACCACCGGAGATCTCATTCATTGACACTAACATTTTCTTAATGAATCTCCCCCTTCAAAAGGACGAAAGGTAAAGTTGGTCTCAACAGGGATTTGAACTCGCAGCATAAAGACTCAGAACAAATACAATGAGGCATGCTATCCAACTCTCCTAATGACTCTGCCAATTCACCACTTCAATATTTTATACAATGATGATTTATTAATGTGAATCTTCAAATTTGCATGGAAACTGCTTCTAAAAGAAAAGGAAAAAAGACAGAGATAGATCGAGGTGAGGGGTAGGGGGTATATCTTTTTTTTTTTTTTTTTCTTTTACCATTCTAACCATCACTCACCTTCAGATTCTCTGACTGTAATAGTATTTTGCATGGCAAAATGGATTTACATGCAACATAGCCAAAGTGTAAACCCACTAATCTCTCTCTATCTTTCTCTTTTTTCCCTCTCTCTTTCTCTTTCTCTTTTTCTCTCTCTCTCTCTCTCTCTCTCTCTCTGTGTGAGAACTGGGAAATCACATCAGTTTCTAAACATTTAAAAAGTAAATGAAAAATAATAAACAAGACAGTAATAATCATAGTAAATATATAAATTGCTTTTTTCTTTTTTGGGGAATTAGCATATTTTGTGTGTGTATGTGTGTGTGTATATATATATATATATATATATAGATACACATACATACATACACTCACACATACACATTCGTTCATTTGTTTTACATCCGGATTTCCATGCTAGCATGGGTTGGACGAATACATATATATACACTCACGCATGCACACAATATACATACATATACACATACATCCTGGGATACTATTATTGCCTTGTTGAATGACACTTCTTATACTCCCATCCATCCCACTCCTCAACAACAACAACAAGAAGTTTAATATGTACCTACACTCTCCTATTTCTGTCCCTGCTTCTCTTTTTTTTTTTTTAATTTCGAATGGTCAATTGATGATAAGAAAAGGAATTAACAAATAACAGAAACAGAAAGAATGAAAAACGGAAAAAAAAAAACAAACAACCAACCCTCAAGCAAAATATATATATATATATATATATACACACACACACACACACACACACACACACACACACACACACACACGTATTTATATATATATATATATATATATATATATATATCAAAAAAAAAAAACGGAAAACCAAGAATTTCTTAAACAAAATCCTGGCTACAGATTTTTTTAATGTCACTCAGAACCTCTGTGTGGAAATAAAAAAATAATCAAACCAATTGATCTGAGTTATTTTCATTCTCTGACAGATTTTTTTTAATTGTCCATTGTTTTTTTTTATATATTCGTTTTTTTTTTTTTTAATATTTATTTATGAAGCTATCTATTATTATCGTCAACATCATTATTATTATTATTGCTTTTTTTTTTGTCATATTCATAGCATGCAAATCGTTGCCTTTTTTAAAAAATTATTATTATTACTATTCACCAGCTTCAGTTTAGTTTAGTAATATCAGTTTAGTAAATCATGGTGGTGGCAGTGGTTGATTATTGGCCGAATTCATTTGAATGCTTTTTTTTTTTTTTTTTTTAGTATTTAGCTATTGTCCTTTGTGTTGCAAATGCAAATCTTGCTGATGTCAACTTTTTATTGTGAGCTGGCAGAACTGTTAGCACACTGGGCAAATGCTGTCTTCACATTCTAAGTTCAAATTCCACCTAGGTCTGTTTTTACCTTTCATCCTTTCTGGGTCAGTAAAATAAGTACTGTTAAGCACTGGGGGGTGGGATGTAATTGGCTAGACCCTCCTGCAAAATTGCTGGTTTTGTGTCAAAATTTGAAGCTATTATTATTATTAGGATGATGGATTGGCAGAAATTATATAGTGTGAAACAAGATGACTTCTGGTATTCTATTACATTTCTCTTTGTCCCTCTAGGGTTAACTTTGCCTAGCGGGATCAATAAAATATAAATACCAGTTCAACAATGGGACCAGTTTAATTGACTTTCCTCTTAAAGTTACTGGCTTTGTGCCAAAATTTGAAACCAATATTATTACTATTCTTAAGGCGGCGAGCTGGCAGAATCGTTAGTACACTGAATGAAATGCTTTGCAGTATTTCACCTGTCTTTACATTCTGAGTTCAAATTCTGCTGAGGTCAACTTTGCTTTTCATCCTTTCAGGGTTGATAAATGAAGCACCAGTGAAACACTGGGGACAATGTGGTCGACTAGTCCCCTCCTCCTGGATTTCAGGCCTTGTGTGCCTATAGTAGAAAGGATTATTATTATTAAGACAGCAAACTGGCAGAATTGTTAATGCATTGGGTAAAATGCTTAGCATTTCCTCCACCTCTTTCTGTTTTGAATTCAAACCTTTGCTGAGGCTGATTTAGTCTTTCATCGTTTCATGGTTAACAAAATAAAATACCAGTCAAGTCCTAGGCCCCAATATAATCAACTTAACCCTCCTTTCAAAATTTGCTGGTTTTGTGCCCAAAATTTGAAATTATTACTATTCAGACAGTGAAGTTACAGATACAAAGAGTTTTAGAAAACGTCCTTCCTGGAGACATAATACCAGATCAGCTTTAGATTAAAAGGTTGGTTAGAGCAAGTTTTGTTAGTTGTAGCATTTAGTCCTTTCATCAAGTCATATAAATTCCAGCCAAATACATTGGTACTACATGAAAAGCACTGCTATATACTAGAATTCAAAAAACATTGGGGACAGTACAGGACAAGATAATTTGGGGTTACATAAAACACATGTAAAAAGTAAAAAATTAGAAAAATATAAATTTTAACAAATAATTCCCCAGAAGAGGGAGATTGCTTAGGGCTGCTTGTGGAAACCCCACAAGACCACAGAGGCCCTGACCACTAGGGCAGGTGCCCTCTCTACATGTCTACAAGTGCATGTTTAGAATAGGCCCGTTCACTTGGACCATTCTTGCTACATTCACCCACCTTTCAACAAAATTGCTGAGGATTTCCTTTGATTCTGTGCAACAACAGTAATAATTGTGAAGTAGGAGTATAGTCAATAGAACTGATACTTATAAAAATATTAGATTTGTATTCTATAAACTCCCCATCAGTCACCAAAGTATATATCAACTTTGGTGGATCTTGAACTCACAACATAAGAGGAACAAAGTTAAATACAATAAAACTAGATATTTATTATTTCTGGAAGACTGACAATACAATAATAAGGATTTATATTTCAGGCGCAAGAACACTTGATTTAGCCCTTAAGCATTCAGGTTGCTCTGTCAAATGTAATTCTTATTTATTCCCTTTGTTTTGAATTAATCATGCATTATCTTGTAGATTTGAAATTTCAATGATGTGATTGTTTATTTTTACAATGATATAGGGTAGGTGTGAGAAACAGGCTCTGGCCAGTTTGAACATGAAAAGAATATTTGAGGTGGATAGGCTAATGGGTTAAAGAATGGATGGTATATTTTGGTATTCATGTGTTTGTTTTTGTTTTTGGGGTTTTTTTTAAAAATTGTTTTCAGTGATATTATTCTTCCATAAATGCATAAAATTCTTATTTGTATAACTAATTTAATTGCATAATTTTCTGATTGTCTTGGTTTCTTTGTGGGAACACTGTACATTGAGTTAATGGTCTCTGAAATTTTGTTCAACAAAATAAGATGGGTACTTAATAAATTAAATAATAATAATAGTAATAATGGTTTCAAATTTTGGGTCAAGACCAATATTTTTCTGTGGGAAGGGGTTAGTTGATTACATTGACCCCAGTACTTGGCTGTTACTTTGTTTTACTGACCTGGAAAGCATGAACGGCAAAGTTGACCACAATGAAATTTGAACTCGAAACAAAGAACAAAGAGATGCTACTAAGTATTTTTACCAGTTCACCACCCTAATAAAAATAATAATTTCTTATATAGATACAAGGATAGAAATTTTGTGATTAAATCTACCCCTGTGCTTGACTGGGGACTTTATTTTAATTCCTCCCACCTCTTCCTCTGAAGGTAACCACGACAGGATTTGAACCCAGATTGTAAATAGATGTAGCTAAATACCGTAAAGCATTTTTTCCACTTCTTTGATGATTCCCTCAGTTTATTGCTACCAGGGCCTTTTCATACAGACCGTAATATATTCGTAGAGATGGCTTTTCAAACCTTTAGGGGTGAGAATGAGAGGGAAAGTAAAGACATTAAGTTCTATATGTATATATATATATATATATATATATATATATATATATAAGGGCATGCCCTTATATAAATAAATATATTATGGGGAATAAATGATGGATTTTTCCCTTATGAGGTTTTTTCATGCTAGCTACTTGATAAATTCTTATAAAAGACTTTATCCCATTATTGAATTAATTATATATATATGTCCTTCCTTTCTTGATCTCTCCTGGAGAAACCGTAGGGGCACTGTCATGATATGCAGTGTGTCTTGGGCATTTTAAACCTTGCAGAGCTCATCCCTCTCTTCTAAATACAGTCAGTTTTTTTTTTTTTTTAGAGAGAAACAAGAATTCAGCTAATTATATTCTATTTTTGTATTTGGAATTAAGCTAATTATGTATATTAAAAGAAGGAAAATGAGTTTTACGAAAATCTTTGTTTTAATATTTCTTTCTTGAGTAAGGCAATAGATTGGCAGAATGGCTGGAGTGATTTATAGTCAAAGTGTCTTGTGGTATTTAGCTACAGACTGTGTTCAAATTCCACTGATGTCAACTTTGTCATTTCTTCTTTTGGGGTGGCTTGGGGTAGGGTCGATATGTTCAACTATATCCATCACCAAGTTCAGGCTTTGTGCCTTCATTAACACACTGTCAAAGAGCTAATTAATTAAAAGAATTAGATAACTAGTTTACACCTTATTAAATGCTATTAGTACTTGAAATGTTGGTGTATTGCTTGTCGTGTTGTTTACCTTTGTTGTGTTCAGTTTGTTCGCTTTTTACTTCTGCTGTGGTTATTGTGCTATTCAACAAGTAGCAAGGTTTGAAATTTGCGCATGCACGCGTGCACAAACACACATGCAATACAGCACAATACAAGAGACACGCTAGCCATTGTTAACAAATTCTCATTTTCCCCTACTTATAAAATAAATTCCATCCTTCTACTTTTCCATTTGTTGAGCTACTCAACTTCAGTCCTACTTAAGCAAAACCTGTCATGAATAGAAATAACTGTTTTTCCCTAAGTCAATCCTGATTGAGGAGATCTATGATCAACAGCATTCCAGCTGTGAACATCACTCCATCGTGTGACATTTATTCCAAGTCTCTGATTTTAAATCCCGCCAAAACCAACTTTGTCCTTGGATATTGATAAATGCAGGAATAGTCAAATACAGGGAGTTCTTCTGTCTTTCTCTCTCTTTTCAAAATGGTTATTTGCACTGTGAGAAGGGTTGTAGGATACTACAGACAGTGTCCCTTTCTCCAAAAATTGAACATTTGATTGAGGGGGCCTAGAGATCACCTCTTATAGAAGAACCAATATGTTCCGGAACCATTAAAAGGGTAGTCCATGTGCTCTGGCTGCATGGAATCGAAATAAACAAAAAGTAGGGCTACATTATCTAATGAATCCTTATTTAATCCTTTAGGGATTTTTTACCATATTCTTGCTGAAATACACTGCCTTTGTTACAATTAAGTTTGAAAATAATAAAGAATCAATTAAAATGATTTTGTAATTATTTAACTGGTGTTTCGAACTGAAATTAGTCTGAAATTTCGTTGGGTGGTTTAAGTTTTGATTACTTTAAGACAGAAAGTTTGTGTTGTAACACTAGGGATAATCTCGAGCAATAGGTATTAAAAAGGTATAATAGTTTTGATTTGTAGGAACCTTAGTTGCTGGCTGCTATTTCTGGCAAGTCAGCCACTGCACAGAGGCTCTATCATTGGCTCATAAAGAGGAAGTAGTTTATTGAACACACAAGCAAGCCACAAATCCAATACCTCATTCATACAGGGCTTTGAGTGCTGTTCTTAGCTGTGGTCATCTCTTGTCCTTACAGTAGGCTCACTGTCCTAGAATGCAGGTATCTTAAAAATATAGTTGCCATCTTGAAAACAGATTGAAGGAAATTTGACAAACAGACATCAGGAGGCTCCTTGATTGGTTCAATTAATTTGTTCTTATATTAAGTTTAATTATGGCTTTATGTGTTATTGGATAAAATCCCTAATTTAAGCTTATATTTGTTTTAATTTTTTTTATTTTAAATTAAAATTATAATTTTTTTCTTGGTTTTTCTTTTGTTTTCCGTTTATTTTATTCAAATATATTTATTACTCATTTAAAACCTCATTTTTTACCTTTTCTTTTGTGGTTTTTTACAAACATTTTGAATATGCCTGATAAAAAAGAAAAAAAATGTCATTTGGTAAATTAAGGTTAAGAATAAAGTGTATTCACTTGAAATAACTCCCTAAACACACACAGCTTCCATGCACTGCAACACAAATATTTCTTCATAAATTCAATTTCTTTTTAAAAGGAAATGTTTCTTGTGAGAATGGGGCTATGAGTGATAAAGAAGTTTGATGGAGAAAAAGGATGTGTTTGTCTTTTTTGTTTGGTAATCCTTATGTTTTTGTGAGTTTTTTTTTTGTTGTTTTTTTTTTTTGCACTAAATCTTAAGCACAGAGAGCTAAATAAGCATTTAAATGATTGAAAACTAATATTTTTAAAGTAAGAAAATAATTAAAAATGTTTGTATTTGGTTTGCAACATTCTTGATATGAACTTGTGCATTGAAACAGATTTTGCTGTGTCTCAGGATGGGTCATTATGCCAATAGCAAAAACATGCACTGGTTTTACATCACTTCTTGTTAATTGTCAATTCTAAGGTGGCAACCTGGCAGAATCATTAACACACCGGGCAAAATTTTTAGCAGTATTTCGTCTGTCTTTACATTCTGAGATTGACTTTGCCTTTAATCCTTTCAGGGTTGATAAAATAAGTACCAGTTGAGCACTGGTGTTGATGTAATCAACTTATCTCCTCCCCTGAAATTGCTGGCCTTGTACCAAAATTTGAAACCAGTATCATTTGTCAATTCACTAACGTTTACCCAATTAGCTACCTGGTTTTTGATTAATCATTTGGTCAGTAAATCAATCGGCTAGGTTTGTCAAATTTGTCTTATCACCATTTGTGATCTTGGAGTAGAGAAGGTGTATCATTGATCAGGTCAAAGATGACAATGAAAGGACTTTGACAAACCTAGCTGATGGATTGATTGACTGACCAATTAAACAACTGATTTGTTAATTGGGTTCTAACAAATAGACTGATGATAATAAAAGAAGTGAAACAGAACTAGTATGTATGTGTGTGTGTGTGTGTGTGTGTGTTTGTTATTAACATAATGACCCTCTCAAGGTGCAACAAAATAAATGAAACTTAGGCATTTATAAACATGATTTCTTAACATAAAACTGTATCCAGCTACTTATGCATGCTTAGCTTTAGTGTAAAAAAAAAAAAAAGAAAGAAAAAACCTAAGGGCAACCAGCATTTTTATTGTTTTGAAATGTTTATTACAAGTAAGTATAATGAGTTCTTTGGGTTTATTCCATTAAAACTGCTACTGGTTGTTTGATCTAACATTTTATTCTTTCCATCACCATCACTTCATTGTCTGTGTTTCTCTTCTTTTACACTACAGTAATCTCTCGCCACACCTCGGTTTATTATTTAAGCTTACATCGATTCCTCTGTGGCGTTGTTTTGCATTTATAATAAAATATATACAAATTATAAAAATAATTCTTTAAAATATATACAGTACAGTACTGTTTCTACTTTGCGGATGTTCACGTATTGGAGTGGGGGTGGAACATAACGCCCATGCTAGTCGAGGGATTGGTGTATTTTTATATAAACATTCTATGTGCACGGACATATATATAGAAGTGTAAACAGGATAAATAGAACTCAAAATATGTACTTACATACACACACACACACATATATATATATATTATTCTTAATCATCAGAAATCAGTGACTCAAGGGCCAAGTGTTTCATGCATGACTATGCTCTCAGTCCTTGAATCACTTCTACCACTTATAAAATATATATACTGTAAATCCTCGAGTATAATACGCAGGGGATTTTTAGGGGGCTGTACCTCTGAAAAACCTAAACCTTGTGTATAATATGCACCCCTTCTCTAACTTGAATCAAGGAGGTCTATATAACACCCTTGGTTTGTAAACGTATATACGGTAACATCTTTTATTATTGTATATATAACATAATGCAAACATGTAGCTTCTTGTGCACTTTGTTTGCAGAAAATAAAGAAATAACAGTTATAATGTCAGTGAAAAATAAATATTAAGTAAATTGCCTTTACATATTTATCACTTAGAAAATATTTTTCATTTTTAACCTCGTATGTAGTACACACTAGAAATTTTGACCTTTAAATTTTTGGGGAAAATGTGCGGATTATACTCGAGGATTTACGGTACGTTGTATTTATAATTTAAGTTTAGGTAGGAGACTTTAAGGTGTAGTTATAGGAATGTCATTGTAGTGTGCCTGCTGAGCACGTTCACTGCTTGCAGCTACCAGGCATCATCTGGAGTAGTGCATATTCATATATGAATTAGAAGCAGCTCGAGGGATATAAACAATATCAAACGCACATATAGAAGGTATGTGTTTTGCTAGTTTGTAGACTTGATACAAGTTATCTTACTTGTCGATGACTTCCAGGCTTTTTAACACCAGGTGCATTGTAGTAAAGATTGTTCGCCAGCATAACATGGCAGTCCTGGTTTAGGATTAATGTTGCTGTAATTTAGCCCACTTGTTTAGCGCTGAGTGAGGATGCTAGATTCCCTTGTTTGAAAATATAAGGACACAGATCGTGTCGTATAGCCAGCTGGAGACGATGTCTCCTAGGGCTAAATTACAGCAACATTAGTCCTAAACCAGGACTGCCATGTTATGTTAGCAAACAATCTTTACTACAAAGTACTGTTGCTGAATATCTCGTGTTGTTAGATTTTAAAATAGTAATTTACCAGGTGCATTGATTAGAATATATTCTCTTAGGTCTATAAGTACAACTAACTAGCAGAACACATGCCTTGTGTATGTATGTTTGATATTCATCATCACCATTTAACATCTGTTGTCCATGCTGGCATGTTGGATGGTTTGACTGGGGCTGGTAAGCTGGAAGGCTGCACCAGACTCCAGTCTGATCTGGCGTGGTTTTCTATGGCTGGATGCCCTTCCTAATGCCAACCACTCCAAGAGTGTAATGTGTGCTTTTAGGTGCCATTTGTGTGACATTGTGTGTGTATGTATATATATCATCGTTTAATGTTTTGACTAGAGCTGAGGAGCTGCACCAGACTCCAGTCTGATTTGGCATGGTTTCTATGACTGGATGCCCTTCCTAGCACCAACCACTTTACAGAATGTGCCGGGTGCTTTTACATGTATATATATATATACATGTGTCTACACACAAATGTATTGTGCTCACACAAATGCATATGTGAGAGCACACGCACATATACAATCAAACCCATTTATACATGCCTATGTATTAAGTTTTAATTGTATGGAATGGGTGTTATCGGGACAGAACAAAGTGTGATTAAAAGATACTTAGAATCTTCAAAGTTACAATGGCTGTAAAGTTTTCAATTTCTTGGGTAACCAATCTCTCGGGCAACTATTCAGCCCGTTATAGTTGCCTATAATGGGATACAGCGCATATATTTGACAACATAACATGGCAGTCCTGGTTTAGGACTAATGTTGCTGTAATTTAGCCCCAGGAGACATCATCTCAAGGTGGCTATACGACACGATCTGTGTCCTGGGATACAGCGCATGACCCTGTTTGCTTCATTGCTGCATTCATTCAGTCGATCACTCTGCATGATGTAAAAACTAGGCTCCAGTTCTGTGGTTAGTGTTTGCATTTTCCTGAGGCTTGCTGCATGTTTAGTTACAAATAAACTTCATTTTCCAGATTATTTTCTTCTCATAACATTGTCATTTCATTTAATGCCTGTCCTTGCATTTTTAGGATCAACTAACAAGCCTATAGGAAAGGGGTACCAAAACCATCATTATCAGCAGCATTTTATGTACACTTTTGCTTGCTAGCATGGGTTTGACAGATTATCACAGTTTGAGACAGTTATTATTCAGTGTTACTTAGACATATTAAAGACCATATCACTACCTGGGTTAGACTGATCAATAGGCAGTTATTATTCAGCATTATTACCCTTCTAAACATGTTAATATCAATTCCTCCAACATTATGCAAATATCACAGACAAGCCTGAATATTCTTTCCGTAAGTGGTTGGTTCATAGACTAGTTGGAGTGTAGGACAAAATACTTTGTAGTATTTATTAATTGCTAGTAAGGACCCCACATTTCGTTCTAGAACCGCAATATGCTACCAGGTATAGTAAAGGCTTATTAGACAATACTGTATCCTACCTGTGTTAGCAGTGCAATTCTGTCATTTTTTAAAGTGATCTCTACAAATTTTCTTCAGAAACTAGAACCAGCACCAAAAGTTACAACTATTATGGTCACATAATGAAATACTGTGTGCCTACCAGCAGTAAAAATGCACATACCAGTTGCTCAGAGCAGGCTTAATATGTAAAATTGATATATCCAATTGTATTGTACTGCTAAATTTAGTAGCTATTTAAGCAATGTGTTCATAGAGGGTTAATGGCTTGGATAGGGTACTGAAGAAAGGGCAAAAACTCTTGAAATATGCTCATACACCCATTACTATTTTTCTGTTTTCAATCACATTGTTTACCTAGATGTATGGCACAAAGACAGTTTCATATGAATGAGATGCAGTCATTTGCATTATCACCATTATATAACTGGTATTAATTTTATAAGAATCCAGAAAGGTAGACAACAGCAAAGTCAGACTTGACAGGATTAAATGTTTTCAGCTGTTTCCTCAAAGGTGAATTTGAAATAATAATGGTTTCTGATTGAGACATGAAGCCAACAGTTTTGAGGGGAGGGACCATTGGTTCCAGTACTTGACTGGTACTTTATTTTATCAACCCTCAAAGGAAGAAAAGCGAAGTTGATTGTGGCAGGATTTGAACTCAAAATGTACAGTGCCAGAATGAATATGGTATGGTATTTTTTCTGGTGCTCTAACATTATTGCCAGCCCATCATCTTAATGCATTTCAGATTTTGGCACAAGGTCAACAATTCTAAGGTGAAAGGGTTAATCGATTACATTTTATATTGACCTGTGAAAAGATGAAAGGCAGAATTGACCTCAGTGGTATTTGAATTCAAAAACATAAAGAACTAGAAGAAATTCCACTCAACATTTTATGTGATGCTTTGACATTTCTGTCAGTTTACCATCTTAATGATAAAATTAGATGAATGAAACAAAAACTGTGGTGGATATTTTCATTAAGGGAAATGGTAGAATTTGAAGAAACTGTTGGCAGTCTTGTGTTGATAAATAGTAAAGATTAAAAAAATCTGTCATGACCAATGCCAGTGTCGCATAACTGGCACGTAAAAAGCACCCTTTGAATGTTAGGCAATATGCTTGAGAAGACCCGTCAAACCAAGTGAAATCATAGTCATGGCTGATGCCAGTGTTGCATAATTGGTTCCCATGCTAGTGGCACATAAAAAGCACTCTTTAAACTTTAGGCCTCATGGAGGCAGTGACAGGTGACCAAAACCTTTGGCAATATACTGTACTTGAGAAGACCTGTCAAGCCAAGTGAGATCATAGTCGTGACCAATGCCGGTGTTTTGTAACTGGCACATAAAAAGCACCCACTACACTCTTGGAGTGGTTGATATTAGGAAGGGCATCCATCTGTAGAAATCATGCCAAATTAGATTGGAACCTGGTCCAGCTCCCCAGCTGACCAGTTTTCAGTCAAGCCATCCAACCCATGGCAGCATGGAAAACAGATGTTAAATGATGATGATAATGATGATAAATTGTCCCATAAAAAATTTGGGGAGGAAATCATATTGCCATGAAGAAGTCTAACATTTTGGTGGGTTGACAAGGATCAGCTGAATCCTTTGTCAGAGAGTGATGAGATGTTTACTTACAATACTAAATAAATACTAAGAGTATTTTTTACCCTTATTTAGTACTTCAAATGTTGCTTTGTCTGTATCATTGTACTTATCCTTTATTGTAGTTGTCAGTGATAATGATGATGCACTTCTTTTCCATTATTTCTCATCTTAGTAAGATGTATCAATGCTTCCTCTTTTAGCATTTTTTGTCTTGGCTTTCATTTCTTCATTTCCATAGCGGACTAATTTAGTTTTTCCTTCTTCAAATATGCATGACGCTGCAAAATGCGAGACCTTTAACGTCAGTTAATACCTCATCTTCAAACTATTCACAGATGTTAGTTTGAACATAATTACACTTGGATATAAGGCTGTACAGTGTCTTGACTTTTATTTGCATGATGTTATCAAAGAGATATATAGTCATATGCAGCATTTAATAAAACCCAAAAGTTATTAACTCCCTAATTCTAATATCAAGTAAATGATTTAAACAGAACACACTCAAGGAATCTTGTATCACAATATTTAAAACTCTTATCAAAATATATAAAATGCCATTTTTTTCTAACATTTCCTTCTACTCATTAGCTAAAGGTGATGGTATTTGCTTAACTTAATCTGTATGTGGCACTATGGCTAGACTCACACTTTTGATTTTAACTTACTACAAGAATAATTAAAATTATCTGCTGTCTCTTTGTGTTACAGAGGAAACAACCCCTGTAAAACTCTCGTTAAGTGACATTCATGCAGGATGGTTCTTGTCTAAGGTTAGCATTATATAATTAACATTATACTTGACATAGGTTAATAAAAATATATCAGAAAAAAATTATTGTACATCAATGAGTAAAATAATAACAGTATATTAGTTTGATTCTGGTGGTGATCTTATTTCTAATGAATTACACTGTCTATTGGTTTAATTTTATTTTTAAAATAGACAAAAATTGATGCTAGGGTTTGATAAGGATTGTAGTTAGTTTTTTTTTTCTTTACTTCCAACAGGTAGATTGTTGTTAGAATCTAATTTTCTTTGGGGCTGTCAGGTTAGTGAAATTATTCTTAGGCCTGATTTATATTTAATAACTATCTTTGGTTGATTAATTTCCTGAAGGTTGGCTATCCTTGTAAATATCCAAGTTACTTGTCACAGTAGGTAAACTCTCCCCTTGGTAAACTATTCTTTATTTTCTAGTCTTTGATGAAGTATTCCATATTTTCTCTAATGCTTCTGTGACTATATCTCTGTTGAAATATAGTCACTCTGCTTTTGTTTCAGTTAATTTTGAAAATAATGAATTTAGTAAAATAACTTTGTCATTAGTAATCTGGTGTTTGAAGCAAATATTCAAATGAAATCTTGGCAGAAGGTTTTACTTTAGACCACTTTAACTCTTTGGCTACCATATTTCTGTTGAAATACACAACCTTTCTTTCAGTTAATTTTGAAAATAAAAAGTTTAGTGAAATAATTTTGTCAATAGGTGCAGGAGTGGCTGTGTGGTAAGTAGCTTGCTTACTCCCACTGCGTGGCACTTTGGGCAAGTGTCTTCTACTATAGTCTCAGGCCGACCAAAGCCTTGTGAGTGGATTTGGTAGACGGATACTGAAAGAAGACCGTCGTATATATGTATATGCATATATATATATATATATATATATGTGTGTGTGTGTGTTTGTCCCCCACCAACATCGCTTGCCAACCGATGCTGGTGTGTTTACATCCCCGTAACTTAGCAGTTCGGCAAAAGAGACCGATAGAATAAGTCCTGGGATCGATTTGCTCGACTAAAGGCAGTGCCCCAGCATGGCCGCAGTCAAATGACTGAAACAATTAAAAGAGTTATTATAAATCTGCTGTTTGAAACATAAATAATCTTGAAATTTTGACATTTTAATTTAGGCCACTTTTATCATCATCATCATCATTGTTTAACGTCCGCTTTCCATGCTAGCATGGGTTGGACGATTTGACTGAGGACTGGTGAAACCGGATGGCAACACCAGGCTCCAATCTAAATTTGGCAGAGTTTCTACAGCTGGATGCCCTTCCTAACTTTAAAACAAGAAATTTGTATCTTAGAACCAGAGGCAGTCATGATAAGGTTTTACCAAAACAACAGCAGGCACAGGACCACATTAGTTATTTTAGAAATTTTTAACTGGAGAGAAAGAAGAAAAAGTGTTTAATTTGTTAAGTCCATAATATTAGGAAGAACCTAAAACTCAAACATTTGAAGAATAAACTAATGAAAAAACAGCATCAACAGATACGGTAATTGTAAAAACCAAAAAAAAAAAAAATACTAGAGAACTTTAAAAAAAACCAATTTGGTTAACATTTTTTGATATCTCCATCTTATAAATACTTTACTACGTTCTTGTTAACTGAAGGCTCTTACTCAGAACTTCTATCAATCTTTAGAATGAACATACATATAATCATCATCATCATCATTTAATGTCCGCTTTCCATGCTGGCATGGGTTGGACGGTTTGACAAGAGCTGGTATGACCAGGGAGCCACATCTTGCTCCGTTATCTGTTCTGGTATGGTTTCTACAGCTGGGATGCCCTTTCCAATGCCAACCACTTTACAGAGTGTATTGGGTGCTTTTTACATGGCACCAGTACCTGTATCAATTTTGCTGTGGTGAATGAGTCTTCTTGAGAACAGCATGACACTGGCTGTAAAACTTAAAAGAGGTTAACTGCATAATTTATGAGTTATCTTCTCTTGCAGCATGCAAAAACTGTCTCCGTTTATAAGTTTTCTTCCCTATAGGGCATTGCTAGCTGCTTACTTCCTCTGATTTTGGTCTTATACATGCAAAGATAGCTTAGGCTTGACAGCTGTTTGCTCCATAATCCCTCGCCATGAACTTTTTGTTCTTGGCATTTATAAACATGCATTCCACAATCAACAATTGAAGTTTTTCTTGTGTGCTGTTGGAAATATACCTTCAAATTTTTAAGTAGTTGAATTCACCACTGATTTCTTTTCAGATTTCATTTTTTTAGAAACTGATGAAATGTTTTAAAATTTAGTTAATCTAGATCTTCTTCAGAAAAGCTCCATGCATGCAAATCAAAATAGCCACCTGTGCATCATACTAAATCTATTTACATCATTAAAAGGCATGATGTTGTGGAATTGTTTGAGGTAAATCTCTTCAGAGACTTGTTGTGTTAAAAACAAAATATATATCGGAGCAAGGTGAACATTGCCACTGCAGTGAGTAATAAATCTATGCCTTGTAATGGTGTGCATACATTTAGTGTGATACACAGATGGCTTCTTCAGCAGTATTTTCATCAGGAAAATTTCCTTTAGTTTTGTAAACAAGCTGAACTTAAGAAACAAACAAAAATTAGATGTTATATTTGTATCAATATCAGTCGTAGAAGAAATTAAATGTGTTTTTAGATTTTTTTTTTTTGTTCTTTTTATTTTGTGCTTGCATATTGGTTGAAATCTGGAATTTTAATATCAGGATGGGACCAGTGCTGAAGCTTCACATTCGCGGCAAATTGGACCGACGATTCACACATGAGGAATTTTATGTACTGGACAATAAAAGAGCAGCAGAAAGAAATAAGAAAATAAAGTGAGAAAGCAAAGAAAGTGAATACACGTTATACAAAAGAAAATCCCCAAACTTTGCATATACCATATATGGTATATACATGAAATGCATATTATGATATATACATACACACACACACACATATATATATACATATATGATATGTATGTATATATATATATATATATATATATATATATATATATATATGTATATATATATGATAAATACATAATGTGTATATATATATATGTATACATACATGATATGTATGTATGTATATATATATATATATATATATATATATATATATATATACATACATGATATGTATGTGTGTATATATGTATATATATATATATGATAAATGCATAATATATATATATATATATATATATATATATATACATTGGTTACTTCCAATGAGTTTGTTAAGCTGAAAAGTGACTGTTTTAGTGTATTATTCACTAACTTTGAACATCAGTCTCGATATGACTGATTAATTAATAATAATAATTGTAAAACTAATACTAATCATCATGAAAAATTTTGCATGTTTTTTTTTTTATCCCTTGGAAATTTGAGAAATGTTTTCAAGTCACCAACATCCTTAAACAAGCCTTTCTTTTTTGTTTTGGGGTTTTTTTTCTGGTTCTGGTTAATTTTTAAAATGTTTCCTTCAATAAAAGATAGAAAAACTGTATTTTGGAACTTTTGAGTGTTGTTTCTTTACATCCATTTCCTAAATAGTCGTAAATAGCAGTCTAAAATATTTCCATAGTGATAGATGTAAATGGATTCTAATAAATGTAATTCTTAGGCAAAACCAGTATTATACAGTGTTTAACCCTTTTGTTACCATATTTCTGTTGAGATACTCTGTCATTGCTTCAATTAATTTTGAATATAATGAAGAATTTAGTAAAATAACTTTGTCATTATTAATTGACTTTTGGAACATAGACTCAGACTAACTTCTGATGGAAGATTTTAATTCAAAACTCTTGACAATGAGATGTTTGTTACACAAAGCAAGGAGCAGTCTTAGATTGGTTAGTATCAAAAAGGTTAATAAGACTGGACCCTCTGAATTACAAGTAGAATCCATTTGACTAGCCTTCCACACAATTTTCATCTATCCAATTTCACTCACAGGGTTGGGCTTGTTTCATGTTCTGAGTAATATAAAGCTTTCCTTTCATGAGCCCCACGTTACTCTGGTGATTGAATAAATTGGGAATGTGTATCATATATAATGTAAGGATGCCAGGAAAATATGTTCAGAGTATCACATGTAATACACAGGACAAGCAAAGGGTTAAGCTGTATTATGTATAACAGTGGTTTTCGATTGGCTAAAATTACTCAAAATCAGCAAAATTTAAAAGCTCTTAACTTTTTTACTTAATAATTTATGGCAGGAATGAATTTCATTTTTCACAATTAGCATACAAAACTAAATCGATATAACCAAATTTGAAAACAAGTGGAACAAAATTAAAAAAAAAAAGCAAACGAAATTTGTGACCAACTGAAAAGGTCCTTTTATTTAATCATCAAAGTGTCTCAGGTGGTTGTTCATTATCACCTGGTGTAAAGTTAAGAGCCAATTAAGTAATCACAACAGGTAAGGATATAATGTATAAGACAATACTGGATAAGTTGCACCTTGAAGTAAAATATGTAGAACATGCTGGAAAAAATAATTGTGTGGATTAAAAAGAGTGATCGTCCATTGCAATTTGTTGCAGTTAAGCAACTAGCACCGTTAAATCTTAGGGAACCACAATCAACCACATTTTATACTGATGTTGCAAATACTCTTAATGGTGATTATATTGGGTGCTGGAAAAGCAGCCATGTCGAGTTCAAAATCAAACAAAATGTAAGAATTAAAAAAGAATGTAAAATGCCAAGAGGTTTTTAGGAGAAATAATATCAGAGATGTATTAAGTTATGGTTCTTTGTAGCATGAGAAATTATCTGTTGTTCTTCATTATTTGAATATTGCTACACACGAGATTTATCGCTTGTGGAGTAAACCCATCGATTCATTAAGGCAGTGTTGGAATAAAAGACAGGAGAATTCCCAGAAACAGAAATTTGCTTAATGTTTTACTATTCTCCTCATCTACAAGACGAGTGTATTCTGTGATCAACGGACACGCAGAATAGCTATCTCTACTTCATGGAGAAGGAATTGGGCAAGGAACGGATTGGTTGTTTTCTTCTATAAAATGAATGTTCAGTTCAAGATATCGATTTATGGATCTTTCTGATTTGGCGGACACCATTTTTTATTTAGTGTGTTTTCTACCGAAACACTTTAAAACTTCGTATACTTGTATATTTTGTCTTATAGAACAGAAAAATTTTTATATTCGAAGTTGTTTCATGTTAAAAGTTGTCGTATTTCTGTAATTTCAACCAATCACTGACGTCTATTGAGGTGAAAACAATTACTGCTGTGGTTTGTCAACAACACGTATTTCGTTAGAAAACAAATGGTGTCCGCCAAATCAGAAAGATCCCAATTTTTTAATATTTTGCCTTCTCAATGTATGTTCTCGTTGCACAGACAAGAGTATCTAAGCAGGGGAAACAACTCTAGTTTTAAGTTACTCGGCTAGCTATGCAGTTCTCCAGCATATAAAAAGTATAAAAGATGCTTGAGATTGACAATGGCGACCGTCTAGAAGCCACAGCAAGGTGTGACGAGAGTTGTATCGAAATTCTAGTAGCAGCCCTTGCTTTAAATGTTGTTGGCACTCTATCGCTTACGAGGTCGAGGGTTCCAGTTGATCCGATCAACGGAACAGCCTGCTCGTGAAATTAACGTGCAAGTGGTTGAGCACTCCACAGACACGTGTACCCTTAACGTAGTTCTCGGAGATATTCAGCGTGATACAGAGTGTGACAAGGCTGGCCCTTTGAAATACAGGCACAACAGAATCAGGAAGTAAGAGTGAGAGAAAGTTGTGGTGAAAGAGTATAGCAGGGTTCACCGCCATCCCCTGCCGGAGCCTCGTGGAGCTTTAGGTGTTTTCGCTCAATAAACACTCAGAAC
>NC_142936.1:74829160-74834160 GCF_046866305.1 Octopus bimaculoides | reverse complement strand
TTTCAAAATTTATTTCAGAAGTTTATTCGTCTTTACAAAACCTAATTCTTTCCTCAGTATTACACTGGTGTATGTATATATATATATATATGTGTGTGTGTATATGTAAGTATATATATATAAATATATATATGTGTGTGTGTGTGTGTGTGTGTGTGTGTGTGTGTATATATGTATACACATATATATATATATATATATATATATATATATATATATATATATACGTGTATGTCTGTATATATATATATATATATATATATATATATATATATGCACACACACACATACATGCATACATACATATATGTATATTATACTCACACACATATATAAATATATACGCATACATGTAAATATGTGTAGCTGTCACTCTATTTGTTTTGCTGATTGATCATAAAGTGTATCTGAAAATCCCGTTGGTGATGAATTCATAATTCACCAATTTTTTCTATGGTGATGTGAGGGATTCAACAATCCTGTTAAGTCTGTGAAGAAGTGAATGGGTTAAGATACAACTGTCTCTTTGTCCTTAGTCACTTGCAAAAGAATTACTCTAAAGAATAGCAAGTGAGAATACCAATCACCCTCAATTCTATTGTCCGACAAAGTTTTAACTTTGTAATGTTCTGTTTTTCATCTTTTTTGCGCTTAGTTTTTGTATTTTCTCAATAATTTAAAAATAAATTAAAAATAAAATAGAGAGGAAAAAATAGATGAATTTTTTGCTTTTAAATAAAAAAAAAAAAAAACGACAGCAACCAAAATACTTGTTTATATTACGCCCCCTTGATTTTGGAACTCTTCAGGATAATTTGAGGCCTCAGCATCTTTCAGGGCTTGTGGTTAGGGTTTAGGGTAGAAATAGGAGAACAGCATTGACATTTATTCTTTATTTTGGTTTTCTTATTTCATGTTCAAGTGGTTGCTTCAGTTTCATAGTCGTTTTCATTATACACTGTCTTTTCGTGATAAGTTATCTCTTCACTTTCTTTGTCCAGAAGCAGCAGAATGCAGGCACCAGTCATGAATATAACAGCACCCCAGCCAACACCATATGCCCAACCAAATTCCCATGGGACATCGTCATCTTCGGGAAGCTCACTACGGAATTTTATAGGAAAAGTAATGAGTCCGATACATCCACAGATAACTGAAACAGAAAGGAAATAAAAATAGGAATCACTTGTGGAATTCTGTTGAAATATCTAAGAAAATGAATGATGAAAGAACAGGAAAGATGCAGGATATACTAATGTGTTGATTGCATCTGCTTGATGATGAGGCTTTTGAATTAGATAAGCAGTTAAGATTTTATCTAATGTTCTGTCTACTACATCACTAAAAGAAAAGGAGCAAAGTTATTTCACTGAAGTATTCCAGCTATTGTTGAACAGCCTTTAATTAGACTGTCTGTGTTTTGCACAAAGCTTGACAGGTTGTCATATACTGATGGCAGTGGTTTTGTCAATCTCATTGGATATGTAACATGTCTGTTCTGTTGACATCAAATTCACATACACAGTTGACATATACTTTGACATTTTGAGCTCTTCTATGATCTTTCTTTGCCCCTTTTCTATATGTGTGTGTACAGATTTAAATAAATAAATATACATACATACATATATAAATACACACACAAACACGTATATATATATATATATATATATATATATAAAACAACTACAGACAGCTGTGACATAAACCACATTTTTCTATTTGAACTTTTTGAAAATCATTGTAAACTGTGAAACTAGTTAAGCTTTAAATATATTAATAAAAAATATTTTAACTATTCTCAGTGCATTTTCAACTATTTTTCCTGTATTTCTACCCATGGGGAATAAAATAACTTTGTTTTCTATATATATATATATATATATATATATATATATATATATATATATATATATATATATATATGATAGCCATCCATTTGTGACTGAGGAAGACCATTGCCGACCTTCAGGAACATTGTGCGCTCTAGGACTAACTTATATTTTGCATTTGTGGCTCCATTGGTGGCTAATGAGCCCTGCTCTTGACAAGCATACACGACTGCAAACATTGCAGATTAAGCTTCCCCCATTCACTATACGAGCCGTGCGCTTTCACGCAGCTCACTTAAATTCTTCATGCTAGATACGTGCTCTCTCAAAAGTGTCGATCCCCTCCTTAACTTGCTTCCTCCATCTGTGGCGATGACAGGCATTGTTCTCCCAGTCAGTGTCCTGCATATCAACGGCCTTTAATGAGGACTTGACACGGTCCTTATATATAAACAACTCTATGTATTTATGTAATTTTCAATGTATATACACCAATGTGTGTATGTATTATAGCACCACAAAAATAATAACAGTAAATATCAATGTAGTCAACTTACTTGCTAGAAGCATGATGCCCCTTGCAACACTGTACATGAGATATTTCAACTTGCAATTTTTCGTATTCAGACCAATAATAGCAGCAAATGTTGCAAGAAGACATATCAATAATGACAAGATGCACATAGCAGCACAAGCCGATCTCCAGGCTGGAAAGACATAAAGAGAAGAACATTAACATATACAGAAGAGGAAATATTAAGTTCATGAGACATATGTTGATGTTATATTGTTGTTGTCTTGGGAAGGTCATTATACCAATAACACTGTGTATCACTATTAATCCCTTGAAACTTTGCTTTAGTGACCTGGACATCAATGTTTTCAAACTGACTCTATTTTCCATTTCATTTCAGGCAGATTCAGGGCTGAGTTGCTGAAGCAGAAATATCGTTTTGGCAAATATTCTGCTCACTAACACAGATTTGTTTGTCATTTGCTTGACCTTAACCACACAAGCATGTCCCTTAGTGTCTGACAATATGTGCATCTCTGATCATGACCAGGAGTAGCTGGGGTACATCATAGTGATGTGTTGAGAAGGATTCTTTGGGGTTTGAATAAATGTAAGAAAAGCAAAGTTTATTAGCCAGTTTTCATACTTTCTAGAGTTTAGCAAATTGGAATTAAAAGTTGCTACTCAAGGACAAAAATCATCTTACATAGTGTAATAAATACATGCACTGGTTCTATTTCACTTCTTTATCATTATTTGTTAACTGATAAACCATCTTTATGGATAATCCATTAATAACTTTACAGAAAGGATTAAATACAATTTAATTTGCACCAATTATTAATGAGATAAAGATCATATACCTTAATTATCTTAATGAAACCCTTTAGCATTCAGATTATTCTGTCAAATGTAATGCTTTACTTTGAATTAATTAAGCATTATCTCATAGCTTTGAGATTTTGATGATGCGCTAGCTTATTTTTAAAATGATATTCTGGGGTAGTTGTGAGGGGTCAGGTCTAGCTGGTTGGAGCATGTTGTTGGCACTCCTTCGCTTACGATGTCGAGGGTTCCAGCTGATCAGATCAACGGAACAGCCTGCTCGTGAAATTAATGTGCAAGTGGCTGAGCACTCCACAGACACGTGTACCCTTAACGTAGTTCTTGGGGATATTCAGCATGACACAGTGTGACAAGGCTGACCCTTTGAATTACAGGCACAACAGAAACAGGAAGTAAGAGTGAGAGAAAGTTGTGGTGAAAGAGTACAGCAGGGTTCGCCACCATCCCCTACCGGAGCCTCGTGGAGCTTTAGGTGTTTTCGCTCAATAAACACTCACAACGCCCGGTCTGGGAATCAAAACCGCGAGTCCGCTGCCCTAACCACTGGGCCATTGCGCTTCCACAGTTTGAGCATTAAGCAGGAAGAATATTTGAGCCAGATGTGGCCAGCTAAAATGTTAAAACGTTAATTAAGCAGCTAATTTGGTGTAATTCCTTCAGTTTCCAGATTGGTTTTACCAAATGTTATAGCTATTTGGTATTGCTACATTGCTGATTGGTATACTTTTGTCATTTTTGTTAAGGAGAGTGATTATCAGGTTCATTGTAAGCTATCTAGTGCTGTGATTTTATATGCTTCAGTTTTTACAGCGTTTCAACATTGCCCTAAAGAAGAATCAGATGCAGCCGTGTAAGGGAGTAGATCCCCTTTGCTTTTCACCCACCCTTTGTTTGGTGGTGTGAGAGGATCAATAGCAAAATACCAATCCAGGGTAATGGATTGATGGAACTATTAGGGGGTCAGGCAAGATACCTTGTGGTCTCTGTTCTGGCTCATTGCATTCTGACTGCGACACCTGTAATGACACCTGTAGTTGTATCATGTGAAGCTTGTTGCATTTCGCTTGGATAAACATTGATTGTATGCTGCTTTCTGTCCCTTCTTTCACCATTTTCTAACAAGTTATAATACACTTGAGGGCTGTATACAATAAGTTCATTATTAATATTTTAAGAAATCATTCAAAGAATGTTTTGGAGGAAATTTGACTGTTATTTCTTGAGCAGCTAATGACTAGGTAGTGGCTGCATAATGATATCCGTGGGGCAACTGATGATGGAAGTATGTTAGATTATTGGCATGGCTGTTTTTTTTTATATGTGGAATAGTATTGTTGGATTGTTGGTATGGCTGTGAAGTAGTATTATAACACACCATTTCACAATGTAACCTCGTGGATATCGTTGGCGATTTTTGCTTCCTCTGTCTTTCCTTTCTTTGGACTTTCCTATGTTTCTGACGAAGAGCTCCGCTCGAAACGTCAAATTCTCTTATTTTCCTTTCCCGAGCGTCCAGTAACACAATCTGTATCACATCCTCACGTTGTTTTTTTGTCGTTTTCCTTTTTTGAACCTATACATACATATATATATATATATATATATATATATATATATATATATATGAAATGAGACTGTTGCATCTTTCATGCTTTTGACTACTGATTTGCTTGATCAGGACTAACCTAAAACTAAAACAACCAACAACAATGACTTTTACTTGACAACCTGCCTCCCTCCCTGTTCCTACCCATTCCTATACCACCACTACCATCTCTACCATAATTGGCTTCATTGCTAACCTGGTA
>NC_142936.1:74814160-74826660 GCF_046866305.1 Octopus bimaculoides | reverse complement strand
AAAGTTTAGTGGTGGAATCATTGTAAATATTTGCTCTCTATTGATGATATGAATATGTGCTACTTGACCAAAGAATTGAACCAATGGTGTAATGATCAAGAGCTCAAATACCCTCACCATTGACCCATATTCCTTCATACATTTTATATATGCATTTAAATTGTTATATGTATTAGTGACAGAGGCAGTATTAATACCGAGAGGTAATATTCATTCCCACTTAAATGTGGATGTTCAGTTAGAACAAACAATATTGAGGTGGAAACCATGAGAGAAACTCTCATATAGGCTTTTGGTGCAGAAAGCATGTTTGTTTGCTTATATTGCCAGCAGGGAGATGAGTGTGTGTGTGTGCGTGCGTGTGTACGTGTGTGTATGTGAGAGTGTTTATATCTCCTTGTCTTGACACCACATGACTGAATATCATTCATTTCCACTATCCCGTGAAACCATATCTGGCCATGAGTAAATATTACCTTACTTGGAAATCGTTTAGAATTGGTGCCTGGAAAAGCAACTGGTTGCTAAAAACTGGAGGGTCTAGCTTATGATCCAAAGATTCATATTGACAACCAGTGTCAGTGTGTTTATGTACCTATAACTTAGCAGTTTGGAAGAAGAAGCTAACAGAATAAGTACCAGAGCTGATTTGTTTGGGTAAAACACTATGATATTTATACTGGCTCACTGAATGTTATTCCAAGAAATATCAAAGGATCCAAAGCTGTCATTTTAAGGTGTGTATATATATATATATACATATACACACACACACACACACACACACACACACACACACACACACACACACACACACACACATATATATATATATATATATATATTTCCCTTCATCAGCGTTCGATAGCCACCAATCTTCGATGAGAGAGATAAACTCTTGGCAACCTTATGTATACTTTTCCAGTGAAATTCTTCACTGATATCGAAAAAGTGAAAACAAGCAATGTTAATTCTCTAAATGAAGTAATATATATATATATATATATATATATATATATAGATGTATGTATGTATGCATATATATATGTACATATCAATGTATGTATACACACACACACACAGATACATACATTCAAAGTTTGCTATTTTTAGTTTTAGCTGCTGCTATTTCTTTCAAACATGTCGTTTACACGAACAACATTCATTGAAAAAGAAAACAGAAAGAAAAAACATACCCACCAAAAAAAGTAAACGAAAGGCAAAATATTCACAGAACCCCTCAAAGCAAAAATACCCAAAATTTTTTACTTCTTTTTTATTTTTTTTATTCTAATTATATAATGTTGAGCACATCTTGTTTCAGTACCTCCAGTATCCCTTTGGTATGTTACTGATTATAAGTAATAGTTGCATAGTTACGGCAACCTAGATTTGTGGCTCCTTCTAATTCAACGTCTCAGATTACACACAATTACCTATGCTTATTCTCCAGGTGAAGGTAGCTTGCAGTATATATATATATATATATATATATACATATATATATATTTATGTATATATGAAAATGTATGTGTATGTATGTATATATGTTTGTATGTGTGTATGTATGCATGCTTTTATATATATATATATATATATATATGCATACATTTATATGTATGTATGTATATATAAAAATATGTGTGTGTATGTATGTATATATGTTTGTATGCATGTATGTATGCATGCTTTTATATATATATATATATATATATATATATATATATACACACATATATACACACACATACTTATGTGTGGGTACATACATAATACATACCTATATTAAAATAACCTGATGTGTTACTGAGAGAAAGAGAGAGAGGAAGATGAAGTGTTGGGAGAAAGAAGACCTACACACACACACACATATGTATACATATACATATATATGTATGTGTGTGTGTGTGTGTGTGTGTGTGTGTGTGTATAATCTTGATGTGATACTAAGACAGAAAGAAGGAAAGAGAGAGAAAGAGACAGACAGTAGAAGGAAAGAAAGACCTGCCTATTCTATTATGTTTTGTTTGTTATTGTAGAACATACTGATATCAAATTACTAGAGATCTATAATTGGGCATCATGTGATAATGAAAATGAGAAGAAATACAAAAAAGAAAACAAAAGAACAAAGACAGCAAACAATAACAGATATTATGCAATAAATATACTGCTAAAAAAATATATTATGAATACATGACTTATGTGATATCTAATGTTGTCAGTTAGACTATGGATATGTAATGTATATAATATAGTATTATGATTTATGATATATAATGCGTATTAAGTGATAAATGTCTGAATGTATGTTTTCTTTTTTATTCTTTTATTCTTTTATTTGTTTCAGTTATTTTGACTGTGGCCATGCTGGGGCACTGCCTTTAGTCGAAAAAAAATTGACCCCAGGACTTATTATTTGTAAGCCCAGTACTTATTCTATCAGTCTCTTTTGCCAAACTGCTAAGTTACGGGGATGTGAACACACCAACATCGGTTGTCAAGCGATGGTGGGGGGACAAAAACACACACACACACACACACACACATGTATATTAATAGTAATGGTATGATAACAAAAGAATGATTGAGACCTCGATATTATGTAAATAGAGGGATTTATCTGTAATATAATATGTGAGGAATTTATCTATAATATAATATGTGACAATTATTCGGTTGTCATAATAAAACTCCAAGTTTCATATGTCGGGGCAGAAATCTGCTCCGGCATCTCGTCAGTTATCGAGGCAATCAAAAAATGCTATGAAAATGACCATTAAACAAGGGGAAATTACTATGTATTTGACCGTTATTAAGACAAAAGAGCTACTAGAATGACTGTTAAATAGGGGGGAAAAAGCCAAAGGTGAGAAAGTGAAAAAGTAAAAACTAAAAATGCTCATAGAAATCGTGTATGCACACATGTACATACATACACATACACGCACGCACACCCATGTTCATGTGCCTATATGCATATGCTCACTCACACTCACATGAAACATATGACAGGTTTCTTTAAGTTTCTCTCTACCAAATCCACTCACAAGGCTTTGGTCGGCCCAAGGATAAAGCCCAAGGTGTCACACAGTAGGACTCCAATCATCTGTTCTGGCATGGTTTCTCTAACTGGATGCCCTTCCTAATGCCAACCACTTAGCAGAGTGGGCCGGGTGCTTTTTACATGCCACTGGCTCGGGTGTGTTAATGCAACACTGGTACAGACATGTCAACGCAGCACCAGCACAGGTGCTTTTTAAGCAGCACCTGCACCCAGAAGGACAAACCTGTATGCGTGGAAGACTACATACATACATACATATTTGATAGGCAGCTTTCAGTTTCTGTCTCACAAAGCTTTGGTGAATCTGGTGCTATAGTGGAAGACACTTGCTCTAAGTGCCTTACAGTGAGACTGAACATTGAAACCTTATGGTTGGGAAATAAATTCCCAACCACATACGTTGCCGTTGCTAGTACCGCCTGACTGACCCTCATGCTGGTGGCATGTAAAAGCACCCATTACACTCTCGGAGTGGTTGGCGTTAGGAAGGGCATCCAGCTGTAGAAACTCTGCCAGATCAGACTGGAGCCTGGTGTTGCCATCCGGCTGCACCAGTCCTCAGTCAAATCGTCCAACCCATGCCAGCATGGAAAGCAGACGTTAAATGATGATGATGATTCTCATGTCTGTATCTGTATTGCTATGCCTGTACCTATATAGCTATGTCTGTAATTATGTAAATGTGTGAGTTGATGTGACTAAAAACACGATGATCAAATTTTGTTTACTTTGTATGAGATAATTAAATTATCAAAATTATATTTTTATTAATGTAATTATACAACTGCTTGGGTTATCAGTTGCCAGAAGTAGATGTTGGCATCATTGTTTAAAAGGAAAGTTATTTTGACAACCCAGATAGACAAATATATGCATAGTTACACATGCACATGTGTGCACACTCATACATGCACACACTCACACACACATGCACATATAAAGAAATATGCATATACATATTCATACAGTATATGGATATATGAATATGTAATAAAAACAGTCAAGTGTTTACATACACACACACACACACACGTTTGTATGTTTGTATGTAAATCTGTCTATCTGTCTGTCTGTCTGTCTGTCTGTCTGTCTGCCTGCCTGTCTGCCTGCCTGCCTGCCTGCCTATCTGCCTGCCTGCCTGCCTGTCTGTCTGTCTGTATGTCTGTCTGTCTATCTATCTATCTATCTACCTATCTATCATCATCATTGTCGTTTAACGTCTGCTTCCCATGCTGGCATGAGTTGGATGGTTTGACTGAGGTCTGGTGAGCCAGGAGGCTGCACCAGGCTCCAATCTGATCTGGCAATGTTTCTACAGCTGGATGTCCTTCCTAACGCCAACAACTATGAGAGTGTAGTGGGTGTTTTTCATGTGCCACCGACACGAGGGCCAGTCAGGCGGCACTGGCATCGATCACGCTCGAATGGTGCTTTTTATGTGCAACTGGCACAGGTACCAGTTAGGCCGTACTGTCATCGGCCACAACAATGACTTCACTTGACACAACAGGTCTTTGCAAGCAAAGTTTATTGCCCAATGATTGAAGAGTACTCTTAAATGGGCTGGTTATGCTACACTGGCATAGGCCATGGTTACGGTCTCATTTGGCTTGCCGGGTCTTCTTAAGCACAGCATATCTCCAAAGATCTCGGTCGCTTGTCATCGCCTCGGTGAGGCCCAACATTTGAAAATTGTGCTTCAACACCTCATCCCAGGTTTTCTTGGGTCTACCTCTTCCACAGGTTCCCTCAACTGCTCGGGTGTGACACTTTTTCACACAGCTGTCCTCATTCATTCACAACACATGATCATACCAGCGCAATTGTCTCTCTTGCACACCACATCTGATGCTTCTTAAATCCAACTTTTCTCTCAGAGTGCTTACACTCTGTTGTGTATGCAGACTAACATTACATATCCAGTGGAGCATACTGGCTTCATTCCTTGCAAGCTTATGCATGTCCTCAGCAGTCACAGCCCATGTTTCACTGCCATGTAGCATGGCTGTTCACACATATCCATCATACAGTCTACCTTTTACTCTGAGTGAAAGGCCCTTTGTCACCAGTAGAGGTAAGAGCTCTCTGAACTTTGCCCAGGCTATTCTTATTCTAGCAGCTACACTTTCAGAGCATCCCCACCTGCTACTGACTTGGTCTCCTAGGTAACGGAAGCTATCAACTATTTCTAGTTTTTCTCCCTGGAATATGACAGAAGCTGTTCTCTGCACATTTTCTGTGTTTATAGCACCTGAGCATCTGCCACATACAAAAACTATCTTCCCAGCTAGCCTCCCTTTGATATTGCTGTACCTCTTATGTGTCCCTATCTTACACTATATACACATATATATATTCCCTTTGCTATTTTGGTTTTTTGGTTTTATGGTTTATGCTGTACTTCCTGTGTGTGGTCATTGGTGGGCTGTAGCTTTTCGAGTCGATGACCTAATGGTTTTATTCTGCAATTAACTTTGTACTTTTGTCTCAACTAGTTTGAGCACTTCCTTTACAGCCTTGTATAAATTCTATTGGTTTTCTAATACAAAACTGTTAATATTGAATAATTATATATATATATATATATATGCGAGTAAAAATAAATACAAAAAAGGGTTTTTTTTTGTATGATTGTGTATAGAGGAATATATTATTTTGTTTAAAAGAGTTCCAACACTTTTTGGAACTCTTTTGAACAAAATAATATATATATATGTATATATATATATATATATATAGATAGATAGATAGATAGATAGATAGATAGATAGGTAGATAGTTAGATAGATATTATAGTGCTTTCTTCACTACTCAATGGAGCTGAAAGCTGGAGAGTCTATAAAGCCCAAGTAGACAAGTTACATGCATATATAATGAGGCTGCTGTGACAGATTATGAATATCGGTTTGTTTGACAAGATCAGGATTGAAGAGATCCTCTGCATGTTGGTTTGCCTCCTATGATGGAAATCCTCATTGATAGAAATTTACATAGGTTGGGACATGTACATAGGATGGATAACGCCAGACACCTCAGACAATACTAGACTCCACATACACGCACACACACACACACACATACACACACACACATATACACACACACACACATATGTATGTATATATATCAAGTATGTTATTTTTTCCCCATGCATGTATGAACTAGCAACCAAGGCACAATTCAACAGTAAGTTCTAGGATGCACTCCAAAATTATCATGATAATTAATGATATATATAATACCACTATGAAAAGAACTATAGCACAGACAATAACAGACACAAAGCATGTGTTTGATTTAAATAGCTATAAAGAGTAGAATCATTAAGGCATTAGAAAAACTACTTTATGGTATCTGCTTCAACGCTTTGCATAATGAGTTCAAATCCTGTTGAGACCAATCTAGTTTTTCATTGTTTTGGGCTTCATCAACTAAAGTACTAGTTAAGTGCTAGAGTCAATGTTATTATATATACAAGTCCGGGCAAGTTTGTTTTATGGAAGACCAGCAGTTGCTCATACATACCAGTCTCCCCTCTCCACACCACCGATGTTAACCAAGGTAATGGCAAAGGGGCCGATACAGCTTGGCACCTGTGTTGTTGCAACTCATTTCTACAGCTGCGGGAACTGGAGCAACGTGAAATAAAGTGTCTTGCTCAAGAACACAATATGCAGCCCGGTCCGGGATTCAAACTCACAACCTTGCGATCGTAAGCTTAATGCTCTAGCTACTGAGCCATGCGTCTTCACTATATATATATATGTGTGTGTGTGTATATATATATATATCTATGTGTGTGTGTATATATATATATGCCAATTTATGCCCATTTAGCCATAGAATTCAGGTGGAATGTTATCTTGTAATTTCAGATACTTACATCTATTGTTACAATATAAATAGATATACTTTCTAATGCTAAGACCTCAATTTTGTTTTCAAGCATAAATAGATCCTCTTGTCAGTATATTATACTGAGCCAAACAATTCTGCAAACCACTGTTTGTAATGATATACACATATATATATATATATATATATATATATATATATATATATATATATATATATATATATATACATACATATATATACATACATATATATACACACACATATATATATACATACATGTACACACACACAAACACACACACACACACACACACACACACACACACATATATATATATATAAAACCCATGCCAGCATAGAAAGTGGATGTTAAACGATGATGATGATATATATAAATATATACATATATATATGTGTATGTGTGTGTGTATACATATATATATATGTACATATATACATGTGTGTGTGTGTGTGTGTATACATTTAGATGTATGTACATTTGTATGCATGTATGTATGAATGCATGTATGTATGAATACATGTATGTATGAATGCATGTATGAATACAAATAACACCAGATTTTAATATAAATCATTCATGTTTATGAGAGTCAGCTGCAAAGAATGTTCAAACATGCTGTCTGTACTTTACTTCAATTATATTATATGACTTTGATTTTCAACATAACATGTGCTGGCTTAATACCAGGACTTGCAGTAAGTTTGCCTATTACAATGTATTCACATAAACAAACATTTTAATCTAATATAGCTTCTATTGCATACAACAGATTTTTATTTGTAATGCCAGTGATTATTTATTCACTGTTTTATTGGTACTCTCTTTTCTCTTTTACTTGTTTCAGTCATTTGACTGCACCCATGCTGGAGCACCACCTTTAGTTGAGAAAATTGATCCTAGGACTTATTCTTTGTAGGACTTATTCTATTGGTCTCTTTTTGCCGAACCGCTAAGTTACAGGGACATAAACACACCAGCATCGGTTGTCAAGCGCTGTTGGGGGGACAAACACAGACACACAAACACACATACATATATATATATACATATACATATACATATATACGACAGGCTTCTTTCAGTTTCTGTCTACCAAATCCACTCACAAGGCTTTGGTCGGCCTGAGGCTATAGTAGAAGACACTTGCCCAAGGTGCCGCACAGTGGGATTGAACCCGGAACCATGTGGTTGGTAAGCAAGCTACTTACCACACAGCCACTCCTAGTGACAAATTTTGTCTAAGCATGCAGAAAATGCACAATGAAGCAGAAATGTATCCAGCATTCTCACTGATGCTGGGATGATGTTTGTCTCCTTCTGATATATGTATTAATTCTTGCCTGTATTCGCCTGATGAAAACAGTTTCTTTTGCATGATGTAACACTTTTGTTCATGAATAAAAGACATCCGAAACAGTTGTAGTGAACTACAATTGATATGTTGCTATTGCTTTTGTTTTTTCTTCACCTAACTTGGAACCTGCAACTCATTTGGATCTGGAGTCTATAAATGGTGGTGCAATAGGTACAGTGAGTGTATCCATATGTGACCTTCATGACTCGTGTGCTCAGTCAGCCACTTGTGAATGTATGCATAACTGAAGAAAAAATCTGTGTTTACTTTACATATTTGTTGTTATACATTGTTTGTATACAATAACTCTATCACAGAACTGTCCTTAGTGTTTTCACTATTCAAATATCTGATTCTCTTGAATCCTAAAAATTACATGTGTGTGTGTGTGTGTGTGTGTGTGTGTGTGCGTGTGTGTGTGTGTGTGTGTGTGTGTGTGTGTGTGCATATATGTGTGCATGTGTGTGTGCATGTGTGTGTGTATGTTTGTGTGTGCATGTGTGTGTGTGTGTGTGTGTGTGTGTGCATTGTTTTATTCTCTTATGTATTTCAGCCTTAAGGCTGTGGCCATGCTGGGACACCACCAATGTAATCACCTTTTAAATGTCCAATTCTATGTGATTGGCTTTTGGTGAAGAAAGGGCTTTGACACTGCCGCCTTCTTTTGAGTTTCCTACCTTGATATTGGTTCATCTGGGATCTTGGAAAGCAAGGGGTCAAGTTGTTTCTTGAAAACATCTACCCCAACTCCATAGAGATCCCTCAGATATTTTGACAAAGTGTTGAATAGCTGTGGCCCCTTGAATCCCAAGCTGTTGTAGTACATAGTCCTCACTGGAACTTTTGGAACAGTGCAGTGATGTCAAATTCGAGGTCTGATATAACTCTCAATTCCAAAGTTTGGTGCCAGCCCCGCCAGTATCTTCCGTATGTGTATATATATCACTGCACACCTCTCCTGTCTTCACTCCAGGGAGTAGAGTCGTAGCTCTTTCAGTCTCTCCCAGCAGCTCAGCTGTTCCATTGATGCAATCTTCCTTGTGTAGCATCACTGAACCGCCTCAAGTTCCACTATTAATCCAACACTATAAGGTGAACACAGTTGAGAGCAGTAGTTGAGATGGGTGAGGACAAATGTCCTCCTTAAGACCAGCATAGTTTGCTGGTCCCTTGTTTATCCCTGATTCATTCATCACAGATCCAGGATAACATGGTGCACTCAATTGTGAACCATGTTATACTTATCACGGATTCATGTGTGATAATACAGGCTAGCAATCAGTTGAAGATTCCGCTTGGTCCACAAAAATGCCCTCACCCCAGTGATCACACACTTTGCTCAGCCTCAAGGATACACTGACTATCACTTGTGTTTACAACACTGTGCTGCAAGTCTGCATATTTTTCATACAGATTTATGTACGTGTACCAGCCAAGAAGAGACTGGCAAAGAGGAAATAATACGAAGGTACCTGGTTCTAAAAAACAATGAGAATGATTGTATTCTCTACAGCAGGGGTCAGGGAACTTTTTTAACAAATCACCCCAAAATATTTATACCGGCGTTACCCCCTTAATTTGAAAGGAAGGAGATCATAGATTCTTTGAATTCAAAAGGTTTATTGAACCTATTTATATGGAGAATACAATTATAAATATAAAAAATATAAAATAAATTCAATAAAATAAATTAATATCCTCATCATGAAACAAAAGGATTTTTCTAGAAGCATTTTCACTTCAGGTTTTGGAGAAATGATGTTTCATTTTTGTCACAATTACATCAAAATTGGAGCATTCTGATACCAAGGCAATTTGGATACAGTCCAATCGATTACTCTACTTTATTTTTATGTTTATTAGAGTGGAAAACCCTTGTTTGCAAAGGTAGGTTGTAAAATGCAACTTTTTGACTGCCTCCTCATGCCAGAAGAAAAATTTCTGTTGTAACAAGAAACACGTTTTTTTTTTATATAATTTTAACGAGTCCTGCAAGAATTTCATTTTTATTACACTCAGGGTAATTGACCCCTGTTTGCCAACCCCTGCTCTACAGAGAAAAGTAGATATCAAGAAAATACATGACATTGGAAGCTTTGCTGTTGTGACCATGAGTTTGGTGTCAATGAACCTACCATATACAAAATGCATAGAGCTTCATTTATCACTGTTTTTTGGGTAGGTGGGGACTAAACCCCTGTGATAAATGAGTATATTTGTACTGCAAGGCATAATAGTCAACAAGTTGATGAATTAAAACCTGAAAGACAAAAAAACCAAGATGAAGGCTGAGAGAACTCACGTGCTGTTTCATTTTTTGTGCACTCTACAGATTCCATAGAGTAAACTATACATTTCTCCCATAATCCTCTTCGTTCTGTAGTGTTCACAAGCCATGTTGTGGTAGAAATGGAAAACAGGAGAAGTAAGGCTGCAATTATTCCACATAGTACAGAAATGACCTAGAGGAAACAAAAATAAAAACAACACCGAATTAATCATTGAATTCAGGTCTAAGAAAAGGAAAAAAAAAAAAAACATTTAAGACATAAGAAAACTTGTTCGATGACAAACAGCACCAAAAACAAAACACATCAAATAGTTGAAATGATTCTCTTATAGATGTGAAGCATAGGCTCTTGAAAATAAAAAGTGAAAATGCAATGTTCATGCTTTTAACTGAGGTAATTCACCGTGGAAAGAAAGTCATAATGGCTGTGTGTGACTTGGGAATTAAAATTTGGCTGTGGACTCTTTACTGAGGACTTACCTTGCTGCTCTGGCATACACCACCAAGTGTGTTAAATGCTTTCAAAGTGTTGTACATGTGCTTCTTTCTTTTTCTCTGAGATAAATCTTTGATTAGTTTTAAACAAAAACTTCAATGTAATTTTGTGTCATTAAGTTAAAGTGGTGTTTATGTTCATTTTCAGATATCAGTTCTTAGAAGTACAGTGATTGAATATCTGTTGGTAGATATACAGTGACCAGGTATACAGTAACTGGATATACAGGGAAAATATTATTCAGAGACCAGATATGTTGTGCTCAGATACACAGTGACCATATATAGCAGCCAAATATACAGTGACATGATATACAGTAACCAGATATACAGTGATTAGATATACAGTGATCAAACATCAGGGACCAGGTATACAATAACAGAAAAACAGTGATAAGATATACAGTGACAAGATATATGACCACAAAATATACAGTGACCAGACATACTGTGATCAGTTATACAGTGACAAGGCATATAGAGATCAGTTATCAGTAACTAGATATGCAGTTACCAGATATCAGATACTAGATGAACAAAAATAAACAAAATAAACATTTTTTTTTTTCAACAGAAGACTTTGGAATATTTAATGTTCACTCCATTGGATGGTTTGTTGAAACATTGTTTTTAACCGTGTACATATTTTTGCATGGTAACCATTTTAATTGTTATTCAAAATTCAAAATGACCCAGGAAATAACAGGAAGAGACACTCACTACAATGGTGGCAACAAAAGTCTCAGTAATGAAAACAAACTTGTCCTCTCTCAATTATTTTCAAGCATGAAAATAGTGTGACAATTAAACTGTGCTTCAAGTATTCTAAATTCTTAATTATTTAAAAAATTAATTATAATAAAGGTGGTGTATTTCAACAAAAATATGGTAATGAAAGCATTTCATATAAATATTTGAGCCAATAAAACAATTTCTACTTGGTTGAATGCTTTTGATTTGGAGATCATAACTGACTTTGAGCTGACTTGTGGCTAAATAACAACGACCTCAGTATCACTGAGAGAATCTTCTTGATAAGCTTAGAAGGAAAGACACTCATTTGAAACTGTAGGAAAGCAGATCATTGTATCTCATTTGTGATTTAATAGCTCTTCCAAACACTTTAACTATAGGAAAAGTGCAATACGCAGCACAAGATGCTGTTGTCCATGAGATTGATTTTACAAAGTAAGATGCATTGATCTATAAAATCTATTTTGCTTGACAGTATTGATACTCTTTTGCCCTTTTATTAGAGTTCTGATCAATAATATTTGAACCATGGTTTTGATTTAAGGATCAAAGCTAGAAGATATTGCCACTTGCTATGAGTCCTGGTAGGGTTGTTATTAGATATCCTTCCAACTCTTAATGCACTATATCGCCTCTCTGACATATTCTACATACCGTTTTG
>NC_142936.1:74801660-74809160 GCF_046866305.1 Octopus bimaculoides | reverse complement strand
CAGAAGTTGTGGCAAAACCTCCCTTTAAATCACACACACTACAATCGTTAAAAAGTAAAGGTATATTAATCAAGCAATTCAGTCCCAGATACACTAGGGATGGCAAAAAAATTTTAAAATTGGTGGGGAATGAATGGCTACTATTAAAAAGCTTTTACTCATAGATCTGAGAGATCAGTAGTGACCTGATATTAAATGAAAATATCTTGTTTATTCCTGTATAACATGATGATTACTTATAAAGCAGTAGAATTATTATATTTTACAAGATATTCCACAGGTTCTTCAAGATTGTGATCTATTGGTTGTTGTTGTTGGCACTCCATTGCTTACGACGTCAAGGGTTCCAGTTGATCCGATCAGTGGAACAGCCTGCTCGTGAAATTAACATGCAAGTGGCTGAGCACTCCACAGACACGTGTACCATTAACATACTTCTTGGGGATATTCAGCATGACACAGTGTGACAAGGCTGACCCTTTGAATTACAGGTACAGCAGAAACAGGAAGAAAGAGTGAGAGAAAGTTGTGGTGAAAGAGTACAGCAGGGTTCGCCACCATCCCCTGCCGGAGCCTCATGGAACTTTAGATGTTTTTCTCTCAATAAACACTCACAACGCCCGGTCTGGGAATCGAAACCGCGATCATATGACCGTGAGTCCGCTGCCCTAACTACTGGGCTATTGCGCCTCCACATTGGAAAAGTATGCAGACCCTAACAGGTTGATGGGAGAGTATTTCATTTTTATGTAATATGTACAAACATACATGCATCCCCACCTCAAATACATGCACAAATATACTCTTACACACACACACACAAATATGCATGTAGCTATCTATATATAAAGTACATATATATATATATGGATACTAAATGACGGTGATGATGATGACGATGACGATGACGACGACAATGATGATGATGGTGGTGATGGTGGTGGTGATGGTGATGATGCCTTTTATTGAGTGAACACTCAGCAAATAGAGAAAAACTCAATACTCCTGGTAGAGCTTTAGATATACAAATGTAGTACTTAAGTTTCGTGAAAGGCAGTTTGTTTGCACCTTATACTAAAGATGAGGAGTGCAAATAACTGCCGTTCATGAAACTTAAGTAGGATGTTTGAATATCTTAGTCATATTACAAAAGTCACTTTTATATATCAAAAATATATGTGTGTGTGTGTCTTATTAAGATATACAAATATGCTACTAAAGTACCTATGTTTATATTTATATCAATGAATATGATATTTATACACTGTTACATAAAGCGCCTGAGGTACCATACATTGAAATCAAGTTCTTTAGCCACAAAACAAACTTCTCGACCAAATAGCCATGTACGTTACCAGACTGATATGATACATATTGCATGATATTCATTGATATTCAGAGACAGAATCAACTAAAGTATTTAAGCTTACAGAAATCTTGAGGCATGGTGAGGCTCCCTTGCTGTCCAGATTTTTAAATTTTGGTTTATACAGAATTGTATAATTGTGATTTATACACTCATCTTGTGGGTATGTCCCAATGCATCTCCTACACAATCTATTCCTTTTCCTTCTGCTCGCTCTCTCACTCTGTCTATCTCTATCTTTCTCTCTAACTCTGCTTCTTTCTCTCCTTTCTTTTCCTACAAGGGTAGCCAAGTATCCTATCTATAGTAAGACAACTATCTCTATCTCTCTATTATATTTAAACCTCTCAACTGGCACAAAACCATCTCCCTCAGTACCACACCCTCTCCCACCAAGAGGTCTTTGTATTGCAAGTTAATTGGTGACTCTACAAGCACTGGTGCTGGCTCCACATAAAAAACACCCAGTACACTCAGTAAAGTGGCTGGCATTGGAAAGGGCATCTAGCCATAGAAACCATGCCAAAACAGACAATGGAGCCCAGTGTAGCTCTTTGGCTTACCAGCTCTGTCCAACCCATGCTAATGTGGAAGACAGATGTAAAATGATGATGATGATGATGATAATGATATATTTACATGGGAAAACACGCATACATATTGACTGCATCCAAACATACCATACATATACACATGGTATGCACTCACATAGTGTATAACACATATAGTGCTGGTATGCACTCACATATAGTGTACTCACTGTATATATATATATATATATATATATATATATATATATATATATATATATATATATATATGGGAGAATTTACGGAAAAGACAACAAACGAAGACAGGTGGTGTAAACAACAAATGGATGTATTAGTTTAATGCTCGGGAATAGAGAAAGTCTTTGACGTTTCGAGCCTATGCTCTTCAACTGAAAGGAACACAGAAAGAAATGAGAGTAACAAGGAGAATATATATATATATATATATATATATATATATATATATATATATATATATATATATATATGTATAAAACATATACACAAGTGCCTGGTATTGTCTAAACTAGAAAAAAAAAAAAAAAAGAAAAATGCAAATCTCTGCTGTAGTTAGCAACAGGCTCTTATTCTGTGAAGAAAACTTCAATACATACATTCAAAAATGTACATACATGCACATCTATCTACATATACTATATCACACACACACACACACACACACACACACACACACACACACACACACACACACACACACACATACATATATATACACACATACATACATATATTTACATACATAAGCAAATATATAAAGCAAATCAGTGGACCTACATAAAGAGATACAATTCATTGAGAAATAACATAAAGACAGGGGAAATTGTATTGTTGACATTTTACTACCTACTGTTCCATCTAATAAGCAGGCAGCTATGGAAACAGCTGAGTGGCAATTCACTCCCACAATAGAATGATAACCTTGAGAAACACTAAATCACTCCAGCTGATCAACTGAGTCAAATAAATTACTCACCCACACCTTAGACAATCTTCTTAGTATTAAACTCTGGTTCACCTTTATCCCCTTGTACTTAATCTGTCTCTTATTTGCCTGAAGCTCTAGCTACACATACTGCTGTCTATTTATAGGAATTTAACCCAGGCATAAGTGACCGATATTTTAAGCCATAGGGTGCTCAGTGAATAAAGTGGTGAGTTGGCCGAAATGTTAGAGTATTAGAATATGTTTTAGCTTCCTATGTTCTGAGTTCAAATCCAAGAGAGGTCAATGTTGTATTTTATCTTTCCAGAGATAATAAATAAAGTACCAATCTTCTCACTGTTTCTCTCTTGACTGTATCTGTAATTCGGAAATTCTGTCTAGTTCCATTATGCCAATTTGATCTTGCTTCAGAATTGATTTAAGGTGACCCATAACTGTGTTGAGGCACATGGCTTAGTGGTTAGAGTGTTGGACTCATGATTGTAAGATTGTGGTTTCAATTCCTGGACTGGGCAACACATATTCTTCAGCAAAACACTTCATTTCACGTTGCTCCAGTCCACTCAGCAGGCAAAAATGAGTAATCTTGTGGCAGACCAGTATTCACCCAAGTGGGGAATATATATGCCATGAAACCAGGAAACCAGGAAACCAGCCCTAATGAGTTGGTATGACACAAGAATATAACTTAAATACTCACCTATGTCTGTAAAGATTATTCCACACAGTTGTTAAAACGTTATTCCCTCTCTTTGTCTTCTAAACAATACCTGTAATTTAATGGTCCAGTCTAGTCACATTTTATCCCTCAGATTTTGCTTGAGAAATGAGTGAAGGCTACACATATCAGAGAAGAATACTCTATACAACTGCATATACATTATACATTAATTTCACAAATATGAATTTTATTGGTCAAACAATTGAATGTTTATCATTGAGACTGGAAGACAATCCATCACTGATCTAAATGCAAACTAAATATCAAGATGATTGAGGACTCTGAATATTTCATTGCTAAAATTCTAATGAGATCATCTAAATTTCACTAGTTATTCCCTAGACAAAGGCTGGTATTATCCAATGATGGAATCAATTTACAATCATTATTTTGAACCACCAATCCCCCAGAAACAGCTGTTGGACTCGTAAAACTCTTCAAACCTTTTAATTCCCTATGTCATTTCTATTGAGTGTAAGTCGGACCTTTTTATACGTAAACATATGTAAAAAGTTAGGATAGTTGTACATAGAGACTTTAGTCTCTCTCTATCACCTTTCAACAGCATTTTATATGAAGAGACATTAGAACAATAAACAACATAATAAAAAGGTTTTATTTATGATTGATGATGCTTGGTTTCACAATTCCTGTCATTCAGCTTAGCAGCCGATGATTAAGTTGTAATTTGGTATTGGAAGGTTAAGGGCTTCCTTGATGCCTGCCAGAGAAGCAAGTAGCTATCACCATCGAAGGCATCGAGGTGAAGATTGCTTCGTGGACAAGCGAGGTGTTGTCACGTCGAAGGTCTCAGGCTCAACTCGCTGAGAAAGTGAAACTGACTGTTTAAGTACGAGTTTTACTACGCATGCGCAACTCGAGGGGCTTCCGGTGGTGAAGTCCCCTGTGCATGCACAGAATAGTACTTCCTCAATGGCAGCTATAATTTCGCGCCACTACACATATGTACATTATTTTGTAATAAATGTATTTAATATTTTTTGTATATCGACTTGCTCAACTTCCTTATCCTTACATTTACTCCTCTACCTGCTCAAGTTTAAATCTCTTGAGCATTACAAAGTGTATTCTATGAAGACCAATATCTGTCTCCAATCTATAAACTATACATGTTTTTCTTAGACTATTTTCTCCTTCTCTCTGGATCCTTCCTCTTTTCTCCTTCAGATGAAGGTCCATGTTCGGAAAGTTACACACCCTCTCTTTTTTTCTATCTTAAACTGTGCATCAACCACATACATTCACTCTGTGCATCCTTTTGACTTTTGTTCTGTTTTTATTTTTATTTTTGTTTTGTCTCTCTCTCTCTCTCTCTCTCTCTCTCTATATATATATATATATATATATATATATATATATACACACACACACACACACACACACACACACATATACACTGACCATGTGTGCATTGTTAGCAATTTTCTTTCTCCGTCTTCCCTTCTTTGGACTTTTTCTATATTTCTGATGAAGAGCTCCAATCGAAAGTGAAATCCTCTTTCTTTTCTTTCCTTTCCTGAGCGTCCAATAACACTGTACTTATTCCACGGCCTCGCGTTGTTTTTTCATGTTTGTTTCCGTGTTTTTCCTTGCTTGTTCATATTTAAATTGACTATATATATATATATATATATATATATATATATATATACATTCTTTTATTATTTTACTTGTCTCAGTCATTTGACTGCGGCCATTGCTGGAGCACCACCTTAAGGGGTTTTAGTCAAATCGACCCCAGGACTTATTCTTTGTAAGCTTAATATTTATTCTATTCAGTTTGCTGAACTGCTAATTTATGGGAGTGTAAACACACCAACATTGGTTGTCAAGCAATGGTGGAGGGGGACAAAGAGACACAATCACACAAATATATATGTGTGTGTATATGTGTGTATGTGTGTATGTGTGTATGTGTATGTGTGTGTGTGTGTGTGTGCATGTGTTGACATCATATGATAGTTGTAAATCATACAATTGGTAGCATTGAAACAAATGAAAAAAAAATGAGAGAGAGGGGGGGAGAGAAAGAGAGAGGGAGGGAGAGAGAGTGAGTAAGAGAAAGAGAGGGAGAGAGAGGGAGAGAGAGGGAGAGAGAGAGAGAGAGAGAGAGAGAGAGAGATAGAGAGAAACTGTCTATGAAACTCCAGTGAACATACGAAACTAATATGACGAGAGTTTATAAAGCTCTATGTATTCAGAGGTTATTACAGAAATCTCAAACCGTATGATAAAAAGGAGATTTAGCTGCTCTTTCTAGCTATGAGGTAGAGTGGATGGTGTTTTGACATTGACTTCAGTGTTCTCTAAAGTGTGTGTACACTGGTTAAGACAGTAATTAAATAAGTACTATATCTAAATCAGATGAACTTAACCTCAATACAATTGATTTGTTTTCACTGAAAAATATTAAATTAAAGATATGGAAACAAGTAAAATGGCACATCAAATAAATACTCTTTAATCATATCTGTGATACTTTTTAACACAGTCACTGCTTATGTCAGTGAAATATGCCTATACACACGTGTTGGTATGTGTTTACATATACATGCATACACACACACATATATATATACACACATATATATATACACACATATATACATATATATATATCAAATGGGTGTGTTATTCAGTACATACAATAACAGCCATACCAGACAATCCAACATGCCTCCATCATCAGCTGCCTCTCTGTCATCACTATGGTTTTGACACCTAGGCAGTACCGTTTAATCCAGTGGTGTCAACAGCACTAAAATAAGTGTTGTTTGGGAACAAACATACCTTAGATATCGCCACGTTCTTTCAATCTTAATTCTAGGAAGGATTAAACACTAACATTATTAATTAAGCTACAACACAGAAACATATTTATCCTATGTATAAAAACAATATCGGTAAATAAATTCAATAAGTAAATCTAGATAACTAACTCCTAAATTATCTAATTAAATAGCAACCTAGCTCTTGAAGTCCATATAGATAATATTCCCACCAGTCTTCCATAGTTATTAAAATAAAAGTGAAAGCTTTTATATTGTATTCTTTTCAAAACAAAAACAAACTTGACTGAACTTTACTAATAATATAACTAATTCTAAGTGAATTACACTATTTCATCACCCAAAAGTTAATAATTAAAACAATACATCATCATCATCGTTTAACGTCCGCTTTCCATGCTAGCATGGGTTGGACGATTTGACTGAGGACTGGTGAAACCAGGTGGCTACACCAGGCTCCAATCTGATTTGGCAGAGTTTCTACAGCTGGATGCCCTTCCTAACACCAACCACTCAGAGAGTGTAGTGGGTGCTTTTACGTGTCACCCACACGAAGGCCAGTCAGGTGGTACTGGCAACGGCCACGCTCAAAATGGTGTATTTTATGTGCCACCTGCACAAGAGCCAATCCAGGGGCACTGGCAATGATCTCGCTCAAAAATCCTACAAAGGCCAGTCAGGCGGTACTGGCAACGGCCATGCTCAAAATGGTGTATTTTATGTGCCACCCGCACAAGAGCCAGTCCAGGGGCACTGGCAACGATCTTGCTCGAAAATCCTACGAAGGCCAGTCAGGCGTTACTGGCAACGGCCATGCTCAAAATGGTGTATTTTATGTGCCACCCGCACAAGAGCCAGTCCAGGGGCACTGGCAACGATCTCGCTCGAAAATCCTACGAAGGCCAGTCAGGCGTTACTGGCAACGGCCACGCTCAAAATGGTGTATTTTATGTGCCACCCGCACAAGAGCCAGTCCAGGGGCACTGGCAACGATCTCGCTCGAAAATCCTACGAAGGCCAGTCAGGCGTTACTGGCAACGGCCACGCTCAAAATGGTGTATTTTATGTGCCACCCGCACAAGAGCCAG
>NC_142936.1:74746660-74796660 GCF_046866305.1 Octopus bimaculoides | reverse complement strand
GGGACGTAAACACACCAACATCAGTTGTCAAGCAGTGATGGGGACAAACACAGACACATAGACATACACACAGATACATGCATACATACATACATACATGCATACATATATATATATATATATATATATATATATATATATATATATATATACATATATATATGATGGGCTTCTTGTTTTTTTCTACCAAATTCACTCACAAAGCTTTGGTTGGCCCAAGGCTGTAGTAGAAGACTTTTGCCCATGGTGCCATGCAGTGGGACTGAACCTGGGACCATATGGTTGGGAAGCAAGCTTCTTACCACACAGCCACATGAGTATGATGTATGCATGCATGTATTTATGTATGTATGCATGTACATAACTATCTGTCGATCTATCTATTTGTCTATTTATCTATCTATCTATCTATATATATATATATATATATATATATATATATATATATATGAGTTGGCACTCTGTTGCTTACGACGTCGAGGGTTCCAGTTGATTCGATCAACGGAACAGCCTGCTCGTGAAATTAACGTGCAAGTGGCTGAGCACTCCACAGACACGTGTACCCTTAACGTAGTTCTCGGGGATATTCAGCGTGACACAGTGTGACAAGGCTGACAAATTTGAATTACAGGCACAACAGAAACAGGAAGTAAGAGTGAGAGAAAGTTGTGGTGAAAGAGTACAGCAGGGTTCGCCACCATCCCCTGCCGGAGCCTCGTGGAGCTTTAGGTGTTTTCGCTCAATAAGCACTCACAACGCCCGGCCTGGGAATCGAAACCGCAATCCTATGACCGCGAGTTCGCTGCCCTAACCACTGGGCCATTGCGCCTCCACACACACACACACACACACACACACACACACACACACACACACACACACACACACACACACACACACATATATATATATATATATATTCACACACATACATATACCTGAGTAAACACATAAACGTGAAATAAGGTGGGCAAATAGTACTTGAATAATAGTTGTATGCTTTATTATTAAAGCTGCAAAACATCACAAAAGTCTGCTACTGTTTTTGCATCTTTAATAATGAAGTATAAATATTTTCCTTCTCCTCATTATCATCATCATTTTTTTAACATCTACCTTTCCATGTCCATGCTTGCATGGGTCAGATGAAGTTTTCAATGGCCATACATGTTTTGAGAAATGGATGCAAAATGTATGGCTGTATGGTAAAAAAGTTTGCTTTCTAACTACAGAATTTGGGATCCAATAATTCTATGTCACCTATATATATATATATATATATATATATATATATATTAAAAGGGTAAAGGATTATCAATTTATTAATTAATAAATCAATTAATAATTAATAATTTTTACCAAGCCCATCGGTATGAAAGCACCTTTATTGGTGGAGAACTTATTCAAAAGTTCATATATTTATAAATATAATTAAGGGATCAGCAAAATATTTGCTTCACCATATACCGAAGTTCGTGAAAAAATATTGCAAAACAAATGTATTATTTTCCAGTAAAATAAAACCCCATAAGGGTAGAAGTATAAATGTAAATACAGATTAGTGGTACAACAAGGCACCAATATTTACTGGAAATAGCAGTCAATACAAATATGATGCTATTGTAAAGCTTCACTGCGTATATACTGGCAAAGACGTGTGAGTGCAACAAACATGAAAAATTTGTTTTACCTCAAGGAAGAACATTAGATAAATGGACACCCAGAATTGGATAATGCAGTACCTAGGTTTCAGACTCTTCAAATACGTTTGTCAATGTAAATTTGATCAGTCTTCATCAGCTGCATTTACCTAGACAATATTTCAAATGTTGTCTCATCAATGCCAGTACACTCGCCTGAAGGCTCAGCCGTTTACAGAACGAGTACAGTGAAAAAGTTTTCAATGAAAAATATTGCAATACAAATGTATTACTTTCCAGTAAAACTTTATATATATATATATATATATATATATATATATATATATATATATATATATATCAACATCCTCTTTAATGCCCATTTTCCATGCTGGTATGGGCTGGTGGTTTGATAGGAATAAACAAGCCACAGGACTACATCAAATCTCAAAGTCAGTTTTGGAATAGCATTTTATGATTAGATTCCGTTTGAATGCCAACTATTTTATGGTGTGTATAGTGTGTACTGTTTTCATGCAATCAGCACAAGTGAAGTGGTCAAATAACTTCCAAGACAACAGAAGCAAAAAAGCCATCTCCAGTAAATGCGGGTGGACTTGAGAGACTGTACCAGGTGAAGAGAGGCTAAAGTATGATAGACAGAGATAAGCACAGGTGTCTGACTGCAGAGGAGACACAGCGTTACCCTGCATTGTATAAGGTGATTGTGTGTAGCTAGAAGAAGATAAAGATAAGGGTGATGAAGTACCAGAGTGAAATCTCAGGGATCAATGCTAGATGTATTGAAACAATTGTAGTGATTAATAAAAACTCTCGTATCTTCTACCTCGCATTAACCAGATACTGTGTGTGCGTGTGTGTGTGTTCAGATGTTTCCGATAAGCATAGTGATATTAATAAACTGATGTTGGAATAGAATATACTTATTCTTCAGAATGATATGCTAGTTGGGTACAGAGTGTAATATGAAATTAAAGAAAAAGGAAATTATGCAACAAACTTTATCAACTAACAGCTGTTTCTGCTATGAGATGCAGTGCACTCAGAGCTGAGTGCTTGTGCATCACCTTATAGGTTCCTCCAGTTACTTTGTCATTTATTTTATTTAATTTCTCATTTTATTAACGTTCACACACACACACACACACACACAATTTCTACTATAGGCACAAGGCTTGTAATTTTTGGAGGCTAGTTGATTACATTAACCTGAAACTGGTACCTATTTTATTGGCCTTAAAAGGATGAAAGACAAAGTCAACCTTGGCAGAATTTGAACTCAGATTATAAAGGCAAAGATTTTAACTGTCTCTTCTGTTATAAGCGAACTGAATTTACTAGATGCAAAAGACTAACGTCTGTCATTTTCATATAACCTCATCATGAACAGGAAAAGAAGGATCAACTTTACGGTTGTCTAAAATATCATTATACCATTATCAGCAATTACTTACCCCATGTTAACTGCTACAGTGAAATTGTATATAATCCATAGTAAAGTTTAGTATGGATAATAAGCAAAGCACTCCTAGCATGTCAGCGATCTATATAATATATCTAGACATGTATACATTTAGTTGAATAATTTATTATATAACTATGTTAGTGTTGGAGAATTCTATTTGAGTTTGTTGAATATACTCAGAAATCAAGACACAGAGAACCTTTAGATGGCAGCTGTATCACTATTTAATTAGTATTGCACTTATATGCGAAACACTGAATGTAGATTTGATAAGCTCTGATGATGATGATTCTCTTATTACTGTTTGTTAATATCCACATGTGGTTCACATTTGTGCATGTGAATATACGTGTGTGTGTGTGTGTGTGTGTGTGTTATTTCTTTACTACCCACAAGGGGCTACACACAGAGGGGACAAACAAGGACAGACAAACGGATTAAATCGATTAGATCGACCCCAGTGCGTAACTGGTACTTATTTAATCGACCCCGAAAGGATGAAAGGCAAAGTCGACCTCGGCGGAATTTGAACTCAGAACGTAGCGGGCAGACGAAATACCGCTAAGCATTTCGCCCGGTGTGCTAACAGTTCTGCCAGCTCGCCGCCATATGTGTGTGTGTGTGTGTGTGTGTGTGTGTGTGTGTGTGTGTGTGTGTGTGTGTGTGTGTGTGTGTGTAAGTTTGGTGATGCAAACAGGAAAATAGAACTCAAAACATGATCATGTATACATTTTTATCAATAATTGCTTTTTTTTTTATTAATAATCTGTAACTTCTGGCAAGTATTAATAAAAAATGTATACATATAGGCGCAGGTGTGGCTGTGTGGTAAGTAGCTTGCTTACCAACCACATGGTTCCGGGTTCACTCCCACTGCGTGGCACCTTGGGCAAGTGTCTTGTACTATAGCCTCGGGCCGACCAAAGCCTTGTGAGTGGATTTGGTAGACGGAAACTGAAAGAAGCCCGTCGTATATATGTGTATGTGTGTATATATATGTATGTATATATATATATATATGTATATGTATATATATGTATATATGTATGTATGTGTGTGTGTTTGTGTGTCTGTGTTTGTCCCCCCACCATCGCTTGACAACCGATGCTGGTGTGTTTACGTCCCCGTAACTTAGCGGTTCGGCAAAAAGAGACCGACAGAATAAGTACTAGGCTTACAAAGAATAAGTCCCGGGGTCGATTTGCTCGACTAAAGGCGGTGCTCCAGCATGGCCGCAGTCAAATGACTGAAACAAGTAAAAGAGTAAAAGAGTAAAAGAGACATGTGTAACTAATGTGTGTGTGTGTGTGTGTGTGTGTGTTTGTGTGTGTGTGTGCGTTTGTGTGTGTGTGTAATATTTGTATGTAAGTAAATGTCGGCATGTAAGTGTGAACAAGTGAGACTCCATGAATGTATAGGTATGTACACAATTTGCCTCCTTGTAACTTTAGATTTGAGTGAATGAATAAAATTCTACTCAATGTATTGAGAGCATTTTTCTCTTGTTTGTACATTCTTGCTCACACACACACACACACACACACACACACACACACACACACACACACACACACACACATAAATGTGTGCATATGTGTGTGTATGAACATAGCTGCAATGTTTACAACAGGTGCCATGTTTGAACCTTGCAGGTGATGTTACAATATTTTTCTGTTATTCATCTATATTATTAAATGTGCGTTTGTGTTTGTGTGTAAATATATATCATCATCAAAATTGTTTAATGTCTTCTTTTCCATGCTTGTGTAGGTCAAATGGAATTTTTTGAGGCAGATTTTCTTTATCTGGCTGCCTTTCTTGCAGACAACCTTCACCTATTTCCAAGTAAGATAATGTTTTCCCATTTCCCATTTCATGGAAGATTGGAAACGAACAACCTCACTTGTCTGATGAAAATGCTCACGTACGATCATCACATGATGTTTGAAAACAAAGATATACACGCATACATAGATACACATACACACATACATAAATATACATACATGCATATATAATATTATGTGTGTGTGTGTTTGGTTTTGATTTCAATCCCAGTGTACTGGACCTTGAGCAAGTGTTTTCTATCATCATCCCAGATCAACTTAACAGCATAGTGTTCATCATTAGGCCCAGAGTTCAAATTCCACCCAAGCTGACTTTATCTTTCATCCATTTGAGGTTGATGGAATAAGTACCAGTTGAGCACTTGGTTGATGTAATCAACTAGCCCCACTGCCACCCCAAAAAAGGATTATTGTGATTGTTATCTGCCCTTCAACCCTAACCCTTCTGGCAGTATGCCTTCCTATTTCCCACCCCATCATTCTCCTTGACAATCCATCTTGCTGCTACTAATATTTTTGCGTAACGTAGACAACAATTTATTCACATCCCCCTGTATATATATATATATATATATATATATATATATATATATATATATATACATACATATATATATATATATCCCCCTCTCACTCTCTGGGAGAGAGACACAAGCACATACACAGACATATACACACACGGCAGTAACTTCCGCCTACCAAATTCAATCACAAAGCTTCGGTCGGCTTGGGGCTATAGCAGAAGACACTTGCCCAAGGTGCTACGCGGTGGGACTGAACCCGAAACCACACAGCCATATATATATATATATATATATATATATATATATATATATATATATATGAATGAGTGAAAAAAATGAAAGAAAAAGGCACTCAACACATTCAGTGGAAGTTACTTATGTTATTATCTAAAACAGTTTGGTTCAGTTGCATGCAACTTAAAGTTGTGCAGGCTTCTAACATAAACCTGGCTTGTTCAAGCTCAGATTACTGATTTGCTTATCTGAGCCTGCAAAACTTTAATTCGCATGGAGCTGAATCAAACTGCTTTAACTAAGCTGGTGCTGCATCAACAGCCAGTGCTGCTTAAATGCAGCTGTGATGGTGACACAAAAAGCTTCCAGCACAATCTGTTGAATGGTTGGTGTTAGGAAGGGCTTCCAGCCATCAAAACCATGCCTCAGCAAACATTTGGAGTCCGGACAGCTCCCTTCTAGCCAGCTCTATGTCAAACCGTGCAACCCATGCCAGCATGGAGCCTGGATGTTTAACAACGATGGTGATGATAATGATGATGATGTTATATATATATATATATATATATATATATCAGTTATCATATTCGGTTAAAATGTCTTATGTTTAAGCTGGTTCTCATGCATTTCCCTGAAAAGAAGATTACATTCTTATCAACATCACCTATTCCTATGGAAGGTATAATTTGTAATCTTCGAAACATATGTTGGAAATAAAAGTATTCAGTTAAAATATGCATTTTACTCCATTTACTAAATTTATATATATATATATATATATATATATATATAAATATATATATATATATATATATATATATATATATATGTATATATATATATGAGTGTCACAACAATGAGGAAATATTACTTCACTTGGCTTGGAAACAGATGAGGGTTGGCAACAGGAAAGGCATTAGGTCATAGAAAAATCTATCACAACAAAATACCATCTAACCCATGCAAACATGGAAGATTAGATGTTAAAAATGATGATGATGATGAGGAGGAGGAAGGGGATTAAACCACACAGCACAAATTTGAGGCCTTGTGCTTATATTAGAAACAATTTGTTTATTTGTGTAACTTGACTGCCTGTTTTGTCAAGCTTTATGCCTATCTGACTACTAATTATTCCCCCTTCTCTCTCTCCCTCCTCCACTCTTTCTCTCTCTCCCTCCTCCACTCTCCTTCTCTCTTTCCCTTTCTCTTCCACCTGTTTCGGCACAGCCATTACTTTCTGTCTCATTTTGACTAGTTCTCAGTGTGACAGAACCTGCTTTTATCTGCCACTTGCATACTTAAACGAAAGTTGTTGGTTTCACTCGAGATATATATATATATATATATATGTATATATATTTATATGTATATGTGTATATATATATATATATATATATATATATATATATATATATATATATATATGTATATATATTTATATGTATATGTGTATATATATATATATATATATATATATATATATATATATATATATATATATATATATATATATATATGTATATATGTACGTATGTATGTATGTGTGTGTTTGTGTGTGTATATATGTATATATATATAAAAGAATAGGCTTAAAGCATCAAAGACTTTTCCATTCTTCCTGAGCATCAAACTAATACACCTGCTTGTTGTTCCCTCACCTGTCTTTGTCTTTTGTTTACTGTCAATTTGAACTATCTATCTATCTATCTATCTATCTATCTATATATATATATATATATATATATATATATATATATATATATACATTATTACAAATTAAAAGGGTAAAGGATTATCAATTTATTAATTAATAAATCAATTAACAATTAACAATTTTTACCAAGCCCATCGGTATAAAAGCACCATTATTGGTGGAGAACTTATTTAAAAGCTCATATATATTTATAAACATAATTAAGGGATCAGCAAATATTTGCTTCACCATATACCGAAGTTCAGAAATTCAGCTTTTTTAGCTGCTATTTCTGAACTTCGGTATATGGTGAAGCAAATATTTGCTGATCCCTTAATTATATTTATATATATATATATATATATATATATATATATATATATATATATAGGCATGATATGCATGTATGAAATCTGCTTGCTTCTTGTTTTTGTGTTGGTATTTATGATGCTTCATACCTAACAAATCATTGCAACTACAGTAGTAGTAGTAGTAGTAGTAGTAGTAGTAGTAGTAGTAGTAGTAGTAGTAGTAGTAGTAGTAGTAGTAGTAGTAGTCATTATCATCATTGTCATTGTCATCATTACAGTTGCAGTTGCACAATGAGGATGATGACAATGAAGATGGTTACGGTGGAGGTAGTGGATTCATGGTGGGGGGTAGTAGGTATGATGATGGATGTCGTGGTGTTGGTGTTGGTGGTATTTGTAAAAACAGGGACCACAGGACTTGATGCTTTTACAATAATGCCAATACAATGTCCTAGACTGGTAGTTTTATCCGACAACCCTCATAGAGATGAAATAAAAAATGGACCTCAAGCAGAGTTTGAATTCAGAATCTAAAGAACTGAAACAAGTCATTTGATCCAACTCACTAATAACTCTAAAATATTGGTTTCAAATTTTGGCACAAGGCCAGCAAATCCGGGAAGGTGGGTAAGTTGATTACATCGACCCAGTATTCAACTGGTACTTATTTTATCGACCTCAAAAGGATGAAAAGTGAAGTCAACCTCAGCAGAACTTGAATTCAGAATGTAAAGACAGATAAAATGCTGCTCAGCATTTTGCCTGGCATATAACTCTGAAATACTGGAAGAGAAATATATTTGATTATATAAATGACAATGGCGGTTATGGCTAGTCCACATTACTCCTGAAAACGCATAGAGCCAATTTTCCAGTTTCCAGGGTTGGGTTCAAAATTCTACCAGGATACCTGATGAAGGCTGGAGAGTAAATCAGCCGAAACGTGGTAACAATGAACAAGAGGAGGACACATATCTGTCCAATGTAAATAATGTATTAAATAATGATGATGATGATGATACACACATACACATTATACATTTATATATATATATATATATATATATATATAATTCTAGATAATGTCTCCACATAGTCATAACAAACAGGCTTATAGTAGTAAAATAATATATATACATTATGTGTATATCTTTATCTATATATCTATATCTCCCTCTAATTCTATATCTATGTATGCATGTATATATATATGTATATATATTTGTATTCATGATTTTATTTTATGATTGTAGCACCATTTTTTTTTGTTGTTAACTTCATAATAACTGGGTAATGTTACATTTGTCTTTGTCACTTTCATATCTCAAAACTACAAAAAATAATAATAGTAGTAGCAATAGTAATAATAATAATAATAATAATCATAATAATAATAATAATAATAATAATAATAATAATAATAATAATAATAATGATGATGATGATGATGTTGATAAAAGAATAAAAAAATAATAATAATTTGACTTGATCAATCTTAATATTAATAAAGTGTGCAACAAAATAAAATCAATATCAAAAAAATATTAATAGATAAGTATTAATCGTCCTACAGTAGAAATAATTTCGGTAAGAGAAACAATGTTAGAATTTTAAATGTGAATCGTATGCTATGTCATTATTTGGTCTCAGATGGAATATGCCTTACTTCAGTAAGGAGTTTGTCTGGGTCCTAAGGAAGGCTCCCACTTTCATGTAACAGTGAAACAAGCAAAAGCTTGACCTGTTTTTCTCGGGTAACAGAATAGCAGAACCGATAAAATTCTCGGGTAACAGAATAGCAGAACCAATAAAATTCCTGCAGTATTTAGTTATGGATTTTTATGTCTTGTCTTCAAATTTGGCTGAGGTAAACTTTGCTTTCAACCTTCTGGGGTTGGTAATATAAAGTGGAGTTGATTTAATATTTTTATAACACATCCCAGATGCGAATGGAATTATAGATGAAGAAAAGTAATTTGTTATGTTCCAGTCAGCTTAGCTGTTATTTCTAGCAGCATGTTGTGTCCACTTGGAGGCTAGAGGCTCTCTGGCTGATTTGTTCTGTGTTATATCTATGGATGTGCATAATTTATGGAAGCACATAAAACACATAATCCTGAAAGGTCAAATAAAAGCTACATATTTTAATGCACTGTAACTCAATTACTCCGTGTTCTTTCACCTTGCATTATTAGTAAACCATATCTCGAAATATCTATCTAACATCTATTTAAAACTATATAAACTGAACCTGAAAATATTGTGTTTATATGAATAAAAGGGTATCAACTACTGGCTCCACAGCCAGGCCATAGTGGATTAATAAAGAGAGTATGAACACCTAGAATTTGCAGTTAATAGACTTTAACAGAACTTTTATTTCACATTAAAAGCAGAAATTATATTTACATTAGAAAAATTAAAGAAGTAGCAGAAGATATGCTACTCAGTAAGTAACCGTTAACATTGAGATCAGTTATCTTAATTCTGGATTATTTTCAAAATTAATTGAAACACAAAAACATTTCATTAGAATTATAATTATAAAAATGTTAAAAACCATTTTGTTACAAACCCACTCATATTTGAATTTGAATCTTTGTCAAGATCTTTATTACAACATGAATAATATGAGGTTTGAGATTTTTTTTATTACCCACAAGGGGCCAACACAGAGGGGGAGAATAATATGAGGTTTGAGTGAGTTAACACCAGTATGATATATCATTATCTATTCCAGTGTAGAAAGATACAGCTATCTTATTCTATATGTGTAACATTTTGTGCACACGCACACACACACACGCACACACACGCACGCACACACACACACAAACATACACACACACACACACACACACACACACACACACACACACACACACACACTCACCTATAATAATTTTATGAAATCTTTTTATCCATTTTTCTCGCATTCAACCTTGTGCTAATGGAGTTCAAATTCAAAGTGGTTTAGAGTCATTTGACGTCTATTTCTAGCATATAGGTGCTGTTCCTTCAGTGCTCTTAATTATAGTTATATCTATATAATTATATATATATATATAAAGTTAGTAAATGGAGTAAAACGTATATGTTAACTGCATACTTTTATTTCCAACATATGTTTCAAAGATTACAAATTATACCTTCCATAGGAATAGGTGATGTTGATAAGAATGTAATCTTCTCTTCAGGGAAATGCATGAGAACCAGCTTAAACGTAAGACATTTTAACCGAATATGAGAACTATAGTTATCCATCTCCAACTACAGTTCTCATATTCGGTTAAAATGTCTTACGTTTAAGCTGGTTCCCATGCATTTCCCTGAAGAGAAGATTACATTCTTATCAACATCACCTATCCCTATGTAAGGTATAATTTGTAATCTTCGAAACAGATGTTGGAAATAAAAGAATTCATTTAACATATGCGTTTTACTCCATTTACTAAATTTATATATTTACTCAAGTACCCAAAATAACAAGGAGTTTCTACCTCATAAACAGGAGTTACACCACAGTCATTTTGTGATCTTTGCTACCCTCGTATCTGTTAACCAATTTATTTGGTCCGAGTTATTTATTAACTAGGAGAAAATAAATACATATAATAATATATATATATATATATATATATATATGGTGTTACAGTGTATATAATGGGTTATAATCTTGCAGGTTCACATGAATAAAATTTATACATATAAGCATAGGCATGGCTGTGTGGTAAGAAGCTTGCTTTCCAACCACATGGCTTCAGGTTCAGTCCTACTGCATGGCGCCTTGGGCAAGTGTCTTCTACTATAGCCTTGAGCAGACCAAAACCTTGTGAGAGGATTTGGTAGACAGAAACTGAAAGTTCATCATATATAATATATATATATATATATATATATATATATATATATATATATATATTTTTAAAATAACGTGGACAATTAATGCGCTAGAAATAGATCACAAGATGTGATCTATTTCTAGCGCATTAATTGTCCACGTTAGTGGTCAACGTTATTTTTTTTAAATGTACCTTAATCCCCTGAGATTGCAGATAATATTTCTGAATCTCTTTGATTCTTTAGATGTGCTGGCCTCCTGATAATTAATCGATATTAATTAATATATGACTAATTACCAGATTTTATAATTATATATATATATATATATATATATATATATATCTAAGCAAAACGTTCAAACTACTGTTCATATCATATGTGGATAAACTTTAAAATTGATGATATCTCCAGCAGTGACATAGGTGGATCGTAGGCACAATAGCATTGAATAGCTATGAATTATAAATTTGCACGAAGCACAATGATGCATAACAAGCATCTACCTGCGAGAAATAAGAGCTAAAGTCTTAAATTTTTCTCTCAGCTAAGCAAAGCTTGTACTGTCTGATTCCTTTGAGGTATGGCTCAGGTTGTTCTAATAGCTTCCAATTAATCTTCTATGGCATACCTTCTTTTAAATACTGTATATAGCTGGCAAATGTCATAATGATGCTTCTCTTGAATTCACAATGTGAAACTTTTAGGTGGTGTTCTCATGACAGAAAATTTATTTTGGAAATGTGATCTTCCTTGTTTGTGGGCCAGTGAACAAAAAAGCGTGTATAAATTGGTTCATTTCAGACACAGTTAGAATTGTCCAAAGAGAGGTACTGCTATCCATCACAGCATGTGTATTTTTGTTTCAGAGTTTTTCTCATTCAGGGGATTTTTCACACTCAAACTGACCAAGACTGCATTTTTACCTCTTTTAGTAAAGAGACGACAATGTACCTCTGACCAGTAGGTCAGATAAGTCATCTATCTTACCAAGTGCAATGATAGACATGAAACTAATGGTAACTTTCTGACTGGGTATAAACAATGATGTACTACTCAACTACATACCATATAACTGCTTGGAAATTTTTTTAGAATGTGCATTATTTAGACTTAAGGACAACTGACCAATTATGTGAGAATGTGTGTGTGTGTGTGTGTGTGTGTGTTGAAAGAAAATTAGTTGCAAAACATAAAAAAGTGTAGTCATTAGGAATAAATAAGTCATGGAAAAGTTTTAATGGCTCATACATGCTATGTTTAATTTATATAGAGAAAATATAAAGTTAACATTATTTATACATGGTGAGTGTACGAATTTCAAAATAGTTTCATATTAAGAAACACTCTAAGTTGCACTGCTGCTAAAACGTTCTTGAAATACAAAAAAAAAAAAAATGTGATTCTCTGCTGATAATTAACAGCTTGAAATTAAACACCAAATATCTTGTTTGGAGAAGATTAATATGAATTTGAAGTCTTTCACGGAAACTAGCTAGAGTATCTATTGCTTAGAGTAGTAATACAACATAATCCTCCTCCTCCTCCTCCTCCTCCTCCTCCTCCTCCTCCTCATCATCATCATCATCATCATCATCATCATCATCATCATCATCATCATCATCATCATCATCATCACTGTTATTTTTACATGATTGTGTGGGTTCAAGACAGAATTTACAGGGATAGAATTTCTTTTCTTATGGCTGGATACCCTTCCTGACACCAATCCTCACCTGTTTCCAAGCAAGGTAATATATCCTCCATGACTGGACATGCTTCTATGGAAGCTGGAAATGAATGGCATTTCTTATATGATGATTGCACTTATTTACAACTATCACTTGATGGAAATACAAGGAGATACAAACACACACACGGACACACACACGCACATTTGTATATATATATATATATATATATATATATAATCATCATCATCATCATCATCGTTTAACGTCCACTTTCCATGCTGGCATGGGTTGGACAGTTTGACTGGGGACTGGTGAGCCAGATGGCTACACCAGGCTCCAATCTGATCTGGTAGAGTCTCTACAGCTGGATGCCCTTCCTAACACCAACCACTCCGAGAGTGTAGTGGGTGCTTTTATGTGCCACTGGTATGAGGGCCAGTCAGGCGGTACTGGCAACGGCCATGCTGAAATGGTGTTTTTATGTGTCACCTGCACAGGAGCCAGTCCAGTTGCACTGGCAACGCCCTCGCTCGAATGTTATTTTTCATGTACCACCGGCACAAGTGCGAGCAAGGTGACACTGGTAACGATCATGCTCAAATGGTGCTTTTTACATGCCACCAGCACGGGAGCCAGTCAGTGGCCCTCGCAATGATCATGCTCAGATGGTGCTCTTAGCATTCCACTAGCACGGATGCCAGTCATGCGGTGCTGTCATCAAATTTGATTTCGATTTCACTTGCCTCAACAGGTCTTCATAAGCAGAGTTTAGTGTCCAATGAAAGATATATCGTTGGGCCTGTTCCAGTGACATTATTTGGCTTTATATATAAATATAAATATATGTAATTAAGATTCAGTTGAATTAGGTACTTAAGTTGAAGCACCAAATCAGTTTGGTATGGTCTGCACAGTTCGAAGTAAGGTGAATAAAAAGCAAATAAGTCACAAGGATGTCAAAGTATTAGTGCATGAATACCCTGACATCCTTGTTACTTATTTGCTTTATATATATATATATATATATATATATATATATATATATATATATATATGTATGTATATACATATATATTTATATATATATATATATATATATATATATATATATATATATATATATATATATATATATAATGTAAGGATAAAATCTTTATAAGAATTTATCAAGTAGTCAGCGTGAAAAAACCTCATAAGGAAAAAAACCATCATTATTTTTCCATAAATATATATATATATAATTTAATTTATATAAGGGTATTACTATACAATAATGTCTCACGATTAGAGGGACTTCATAAGTCAAAACTACCAAAATAAGCACGGTAAAAATGTGCTTATTTTGGTAGTTTTGACTTATGAAGTCCCTCTAAGCGTGAGGCATTATTGTATAGTAATGCCCTTATATATGTATATATATACATATATATATGTGTGTGTATGTGTGTGTGTGTGTGTGTGTATATATATATGGATATAAATAGATAAATAGATAGATAGATAGATAGATAGATAGACAGACAGACAGACAGACGGATAGTTAGATACTTTCAGCTTCTGTTTTCTAAATCCACTCATGAAGTTTTGGTTGGCCTGGGGCTATAGTAGAAGACTAAGGTGCCTAAGGAGTCACAAAGTGGGACTGAACCCAAAAGCTCATTGTGGGGAACCAAACGTCTTTACCACTCAGCCATGCCAGCACCGAGCATATTCTTGTAATCTCAGATTGACTAGCTTTGCCTTGTACTCATGATGGAAAACTGAAACCAGTTTAGATATAATGATGAGCAGGATTTTAGGAATGAAAGTGAGAATATTACAAGATATCTAATGAAGCTCTCACTCACTCATATCAGTGTCTTAATCGGGTGTCGTAATCATGTTATTTGAGATAGGTGAAGTAGGTGCAAAAGAAATGGTTTATGATATGCACATATTCAAATGTATCCCAGTTGTAAAACAGGTATAATAGTCTTGCATGTGGTAAGCAAAAACTAAAAGGATTGTGTTAGGAAGGGGATCTGGTCATAAAACACTACTGCAAAAAGGAAACCAAGATGAGTATTGGTTGACTGTCTTGGGACCTGCAATTTTCAGCAAGTAAAAAAGGCCTTACAAGTAGGTTAGAGTTGTTTTATGAAAGTTTGTGTCCTGGCGGTTAGAGAGTTTGGTTTATGATTGTAATGTCAATGGTTCGATTTCTGGAGTAAGGCATTTCATTTTAGAATATAAGAATAAACACATAATTCTTCAATCACTGCTTTCTTTTCTGTTCATTTTCTTGGTTACGTTACCATTATCAAATAGAAACACAGTTAAGTAGTGAGGGTTCCTTAATCATACAGATTATAAGGCAACTTGACTAGTGCTGGTATCACAATAAAGAAGCTGGATCACTGCAATGCACAGTGACATCTGTTCAGTGGTCAGAGTGAATGGTCACCTCTCAGAGCCATTCAGTATCATGTGCTTGGATTGGCAAGGTTGCCTTCTCTCGTCTCTCTTGTATGTACAACTTGAACCACTACTACACAAACCGGAGGCATTGAGAGGTCTACCATGTGACCTAGGATGTGGGAGATGAATGTCAGCATATGCTGACGATGTCACTGTAGTGGTGTCATTATAAATACATAGAAGTGATTGGCACCACTCTCAGGGACTATGAGACAGTTTCAGGAGTGACAATAAACCAAGAAAATCAGTGGGCTTGCAGCTCGCCACCGAGAGAAGTAAGTCCATGCTTCCCATCTGTGTCATTGGGCACTGGAAGGATGAACTGGTTAAATTGCTCGGGGTCTGGTTCGGTCCAGACCTCCAGATGGACAAAAACTGGGACAAAGTAATGAGCAGAGTGACTACTCTCACCCAGAAATGGGCTGAGAAAAAGCTACCCTTGAAAGGTTGAGCAGAGGTGGCTAGCACATATATTGCATCCATCATCTAATATTGCTTGATCGTCATACCTTGTTCTGGCCACTGTCTGATTATGCTGGAGCGTATACTCCTCTGCTTCTTGTAGAAGAGACATGTCCCGATGGTCAAGTGGTCTATCTACAGTCAACCCACACTGAGCGGTGGCCTGGGCATGCCATGGTTGAGGATGTGCAGACATATGCTGAGGCTATGACATCTCCTGTGCTTCCCTGATAGTGAGCTGGTATGGTTGCCATTCATGAGACATATTTCTGCAGCTAATTTCTTTAATGGAGATGCGGTCCTGGATAAAATGGAGACTGAGGGGAAGGATTTGGAAAGTGGAATGTCTTCAAGCACTCACAGCCCTCAGCCAATCAGACACTGCGATAGGTGGAATGTCCACTTTAGCTTTTTATAGAGAATTAATGGGGGAAAAGTGTGACAGTGTTGTTTGGGAGACCTTGGGCATTGAAGAAGATGAACTAGCTGCTCTTTTCTGGAGAACTTTTGGCCTGGGACCGATGGATAATCTCCAAAAGTCTCTGGCCTAGCAGTACTACTGGGGAGCTTTGCCTGTTCGAGATAAACTTTACATGTATGGAAATGCTGACTGCCAATCATATCCGAGATGTGTGTAAGATGATGAGACGGTCCTGCATGCACTTATCCACTGCCTGAGCATTGCTGACCTGTGGGTTTATGTCAAACACCTGATGTTGCATGTGGGATGGATCTGACTGTCAACTGAATCCATCATGAAGATCATCCCGCTGCCTTCCTGTAACTGAGAAGGAAAGGCTGTGTTTATATGCCTGGTGACTGACCATGGTGAAAGAGGTTGTATGGTGGATGAAATTGAAGAGGATGAAGAGAAACACTTTTCTCTTTGGCCAATCTTTGATCAACTTGATTCACTTGAAAAGGAAAAGAAGGGTAGAGTGGGGAGTGTTGCCTTCTGGCCAATTTGCTGAAAGGTGAATGAAAATGGCAAGAATGGTGCAGGTGAATGGGCCTGCCCTGAGCATATGTCTGTAGTTGAAAAAAAAAAGGTAAGAAAAAAGGCACCTACCCCGAAAATCAGAGTACCCATGGTTTTTTTATGGAGTTTTTCTATGAACAGCCCTCAAACGTTTCCTCCCTATTGAGGATCACACATTGTTGACTTTTTAATTTTGTTGGTCTTGTTTACATGCAAAGCCTTCACAACAACACAGTCACACATTCTTTGTTTTGTTCTGTACTCTCTTTTACTCTCTCTTTCACTTGTTTCAGTCGTTTGACTGTAGCCATGCTGGAGCAACACCTTTAGTCGAAGAAATCGACCCCAGGACTTATTCTTTGTAAGCCTATCGGTCTCTTTTGCCGAACCACTAAGTTATATACGACGGGCTTCTTTCAGTTTCTGTCTACTAAATCCACTCACAAGGCTTTGGTCAGCCTGAGGCAATAGTAGAAGACACTTGCCCAAGGTGCCATGCAGTGGGACTGAACCCAAAACCATGTGGTTGGTAAGCAAGCTACTTACCACACAGCCACTCCTGCACCTATAAAAATATGCATTAATGACTCATATATGTAACATACGGTATAATTATAAACAGGGCAAATTTTAGCCATTTCTCCGCAGACTGAAAAAATGATGAACAACCCTAATTGATTTTTTGAACCTTATTGTGTACTCATCAGGTGTCTACACCATTCTGTCATAATGTTTTTCTTAATGTAAACCTTTGTGGTTAATAAAGAAATCATCATCATCATCATCATCATTATAATTATTATTATTATTATTATCATTATTATTGTTTATTTTATTTTTTTATAGCAAGTACACCTTGGGAGTAAGTAAACTTCTGTAACTAGCAGCAGTATCCTAACTGTGTGTGAATATATTAATCCATTCACTAAAAGTATTTTATTCTAAAACATTCCCTAGAAATACAATAAAAACAAAGCAATCTGTTACTGAGTTCACTGAATTAACAAGATTGTTTATTTTCGGTTGAAAACTATGAAATACAAAGAAATCATTTTTGTTTCTTGAGTATATATTTCTAAGAAGGCAAAATAATAATGATGATAGTACAACATAAAATAAAAGAAAAAAATAAGAATAATAAAAAAAATAATTAAAAAAAATATAAATGAAAGAAACTGTTGTGTTTACATTCAGATATCCTGGCATTCTGCTGAATTGGCAATATCATTGAAAGGTTGCAAGTACAAAAGTGTAAGGAAATACTAACACATAATCCTTATACTTAATGGTAATGATTAATTAGACAGAAAGATATATAATAGATGTTTCCTCAGGTACCAAGTTTTTTTTTTGGTTATCCAAGAAGTTAGTATTATCAAACCATCATTGGTTATAAAATATACTACTTCTAAGGGAGGAATATAGAACCACACATGATTCAGTAAGACTATTAGACAAAGTATTGGAACTAGAAATGATGAAGTCAATAAGGTACAGTTACCTTCTCGAGACATGCTGACTCATAAGAGCCAGTTTCCTGGTTTCCATGGCGTATAAATTCACCACCTGGATGTTTTCCTTTTAGTTTTACTTGTACTACATAAGTCGGTTACACACCTACGTTGAGAACATTACTAATGTTTATGGAAAACATGTTTTCATTATTGAGTTATATTTCTGTATATAGAATCACTTTAATATTAGACACTGTTTGCAGAAATATTACATTGCCTTCATGTGAAGTCAGCCTTTAAGAGAATTTAGAAATTACATTAAGGTGACAATTCATATTCTCGTTTACATCCGATATAATTAAATCTATGCGTATATGAAATCTAAATGAGGTACAGAGATGAAAATAAAATTGAATTGAGTATAGAATGGGACTTGAAACCATATGCTTCAATTTAATGTCTGAACAGATTTAATTATGATCTGAGGTAAATGTTTCTCAGCTTTATTCTGTTTGTATGAAAATATTATGGTTTCTGTTATTAGATCATTTGTTTGTATGATGTTAACAATATTCCTATGGCTAAGACAATTTTAAAATTACATTAGATGTTTTTTTTTAGCTAAGTTTTCTTAGTTTTATAAAATCTTTTTTGCTGGCATTTTTATACAATGCACTCTATGGTTGACATAAAGCTATGGAAGAAGACACATCTTGTGTTAGGTGTTATACAAAGAAACTAAACCTGGAAGCACACATCTGTGAAATAAACTTTATAACCACACGGCTATGCCAATGGCCAGTTCACACAAATCTTACAGGATTTGGCAGCCAATTGGCTCAACCAGCTAAAATTAAAATCCCGAATCACCCTCATATCATACCCTACCAAATTAAAAATATGAAGAATGTATTAAATAATATATAACCTGGAGTAAAGATGGGATAGATATGGTTGGAATTTCTTTATCATAGTCTGTCTGATTAGGACTGGTCTAGGCAACAGAAACTGGTTAGTGTTGGCATTGTTGTTTATCTATTTTATATCTAAGCATTCAATTAAAGAAGTTTTTATGTAAGCACTTTTCACTGTTTTCAGTTTCTCAAACACATGTGCTCATGACTCTGCTCTTTGTTATAAGTTTTTATTTCTCACCGTTTGCTATGACCAATACCTGCCCCCGGTGAGTCTTTAGTTGAGCACTCTCTACTGGAAGCATTCGAGTGATATTCAGCCTAAACATATCTTTTTTTGTGTCTCCCATGAGTTCTGAGGCACCTAAATGGAGTCATGAGAGCTGTTGTTTCTCCTTTGACTATGCCACTAAAAAACTAATAAATTGTGTACATCCAGAGGAATGAGACTATGGAGCTGCTGTTAGTATTACTACAGCTGTTGTTGTTAGGTTTCATGCTTTATTTGTGATAAAATAGAATTATTATTGTTGATATCTTTCCTTGAACCAATTCTCAAAAACTTAGTTCTAACTTTTTACTGACAAAAGTACCATTCCCAACTTCACACATTACATTTCTTAAGCTCTTCAGAATCAGATAGTATTTATGTTGTTCACATCATTGTGATATATATTACATATTTTAAGCTATGTAACCAGCTGATATAAGAATTCCTACTAGGCTTGTTACAGTGACTTCTCACTTTAACTACCACATATACCACCAATGGTTCATTGCAAACTTAACACAACTGCCTGTAACAGGCCATGGCTGTTGATGTGTTAAAGTGTTAGTTACAGGTTATGATAAACTATTTGATCTGAACATAAGAACAGAGGTGTATTCCCATTTCTATTTGTTTTCCTTTCAGTTCAGTTTTATCAATTCTATTTCTTTAATAATCTATTCCAACAAACATTCTGCAATTATGGTTAAGTAGGAAAAACAAAGACAAAGAAAAACGAACGTAAAACAAAACAATAAAATTAAATAGGAAATAAATAAAAATGAAAAACAAAACACCAAAATTAAAAAGAAAATTTAATAAATTAAAAATGAAGCAAAAGTGTGAACCTTAATTAAATAATTGCTTTTTTTCTTCTTTCTCTCCAATATTTGTTTCTATTTCCTTTTATTAACGAAGGAACATTTTCTGCTATTTTTCGGTTCTTATATTTTTCTTTCGCCAAATTTCTATAATTTCTTTTTTTTTTGAGATATGAAAAGTACCAAAGAAAAAAGTTCTATTTCCCTGACTATTGTTTACAAAACTCACCATTGATATAGTTCTATTATATTTCATGTCTTCTTTCTCATCTGAAGAACTTGAATCCTGGTATAAGAAATTCACCGAAGAGAAAATAAATAAAGAAAAGAAAGATATGGGGGTGTTGAACGTAAAAAAAAAAACAAAAAACGGAACCCCTTTCAGCAAACCCTTACACACAGCCATTACCATAAAAAAACAAACAAACAAACTGAAGAATAAAAATATTTAACAAAAGGAATATTTCATATGTAGCAAAATTAATTTGAAATAGATGCTTTTCTTTAATATATATATATTTTTTCTCTGTGTTTTCATTTATTATCGTTTTTCATTTTTCTTTATTCTTTCTATACAAAATTGGAACAGTTTGAAGTTGGTATATAAATGACAAATGACTGGTTTTTGCTTCATTTGAACCACACCCAAAGATTTTATACTGTTAGTCTTTATACTGGAGATAAAAGCTATCATCAATAGGCAATGGTCACATTTGGTATGAGGGTGGCTGTTGATGTCATACCATTAGATACGGAGTTCAAATCATAATCACTATACGCAAACAAACAAGAGCATTTTTATGTTTCTACCATGGGTATGTATTGTCACATTTTATGTGAATAAACATAAAAAAAAGCATGCTATACATATAGTTATATGAATATATTAATATGATATATGTATATGAGTGTGTGCATAATATATATAGTATATATAATATATATAAAATGTATATATGTATATACGATATATATAATATATATAAGTGTTTATATAATATCTATTAAACAAAAATTGATTTGTTAGTTGGATGTTTAACCAATTAACTAATAATAAAGGAATGGAATTGAACCAGTGCATGTCTTAATAATATTGGCATAAACACTCTCCCTAGACACAACAAAATATTAGATATATATATATTTATTTATTTGTTTGTTTATTGCACACAGGGGACTAGACATAGAGGGGGCAAACAAAGACAGATAAAGGCTTGAAGTCGATTACATCGACCCCAGTGTGTAACTGGTACTTATTTAATCAACCCCGAAAGGATGAAAGGCAAAGTTGACCTCTGTGGAATTTGAACTCAGAATGTAACGGCAGATGAAATATCGCTAGGTATTTTGCCCGGCGTGCTAACGTTTCTGCCAGCTCACTGCCCTATATATACATGCATATGTACATACATATACATGCTCAGTAACATCTTTAGTCAAAACAGGTGTAATATAATCGATTGTATAAATAAAGTAAAGATATGTATGTGTATACACACATATATATGCATCATCATCATCCCCCATCATTGTTTTATGGCATCTTTTCATGAGTTTAGCAGGTTGCCACTCTCAGACCTGACACATATTTAGGAGTGTGAAGGTCTGTGTCTCCTTTGGGAGTTTGATTTTGGCTTGATTTCTATCCTTGGATGCCCTTCCTGTTGCTAACCCTCACCTGATTCCAAGCAAGGTAATATTTCCCCTAGGCCAGACATTATTTCACAAAATATTGGAAATAAATAACACTGCTTGTATGACAGTGATATTCATTTACAACTAACATTTAATATCAAGACAAAGCATTACAAACATACACACTTATATGCATGCACATATACACACATACCTCTCTTTCTCTCCCTCTCTTTCTCTTCCCCTCTCTCTCTCCTTCTATCTGGCTGGATAAGCACGGACCTCCTCTACAGCAAGACATCTGCTTCTTTGTCACATGCCAATCTTTCATATTTTGATACAATATCACCTCCTCCAATGCCCTCTCCTCTCTCAAAGACTCTTTGTCTTGCAAAGTCACTTGGTGGCCCAACCAGTGCAAGTGCAACTTAAAAAGCACCCAGTCCACACTGTAAAGTGGTTGACATTTGGAAGAGCATCCAGCTGTAAAAACCACACCCAAACTGACCTTGTCTGTACGAGTGTTGTGTAAAAAGCACTCAGCCCACTCTACGAAGTGGTTGGTGTTAGGAAGGGTATCCATCCATAACAAACAGAAGCATGGCACAGGCTCCTGCCTGGCTAGCTCTTGTCAAACTGTCCAATCCATGCCAGCATGGAAGGAGGACATTAAACAATGATGACAATATATACACATATAGAGCTAGGCTTCTTTCTGTTTCCATTAACCCAATCAACTCATGAGGTCAGACTGGGGAAGCAAACTTCTTGACCACAAAGCCATGCCTGTGGTTATGTGTGTGATAAGAAATTGAAAAAGAAAACAATAATAAAATCAATTTAAGAGTAGGAATGTTTTCAAAGATTCCACTGTCTGTTCTGCATGCACTTAAATTGTTGCAAGAACTGCAAATATATTGGTTTCTATGATTGAAGGCAGCAACACTATAAGTTAAAATAACTTGCAGCCTTGGTCATTTTTGATTTGGTTGAATTCAGCTTGTTTACAGAAAAATTATTTATAACCCGCATTAACATCCATCATCTATATTAATAAAAGAGAAATTCTGTCTGTCCATCTGGGACCCTTGTATCTCAGTCTACATTTGCTCTGCATAGACATATTATACCTTTATGGATTCAAGATGATCCCTGGATTGAAAATCTGCCCTTCATTTGGTTCTTGAACATCTAGCACTGGAATCTGATTTAAAAGCATTTGAGTTGCTATTTCTAGCAGGTAAAGCTTGGCTGATATATGTCATCTTGGTTGGCATTTGTCAGATGACATCAGAGATCAAGGGGCAGATAAATGACATTTGCTTTGTAATTTTACATTCAGATAAAAACTTCGGCACAAATTAGCCAACAGTTGGAATTCAACTTGGGACTGGACAAAAGTATGATTGCATTACAGAATTAATTCTCATCCGTCCTTAACCTCTGATTAAACACCACTGGGACACATAATTATTATAAATATAATTATAGTGATGCTATTTAGCTCTCTTTAGTTTTGGGCTGCAGGCCCAATTAGCCCTCCACAGGAGCTAGCTTTAAAGTCCTTATGGAGTAAAGCTTTTAAGCTCCTGCTTTAATAAATCCCTTAAGTACGATATTATATTTTCAGCTGTATGCTGTTTTACAGATTTTATTTTTTTCCTGAAAAAATGGGTAACCCATCGTTTTTAAATCAAGTAGTCATGTATCTTAATAGATCTCAATTCATCGGACTATTACACGTGGAGTGTTGTTGAGAGAGAGGTCAATGAACGACTCCATAACACCAAAGATTCTTTGAAAGATGCCATAGTCAGAGTAATGTCCAAAATGAACCAGAACCACTTGATTCGAGCATGTAGATGATTTAGATCTCATACAGAAGCAGTTGTTGAAGCCGAAGGTGGCTTTATTGAATAACATTATAGAAGGCATGTGTAAGGATTTTCGAGTGAGATCGTTGCCAGTGCCCCTGGACTGGCTCTTGTGCGGGTGGCACATAAAATACACCATTTGAGCGTTGCCAGTACCGCCTGACTGGCCTTTGTGCCGGTGGCACATAAAAGCACCCACTACACTCTCAGAGTGGTTGGCGTTAGGAAGGGCATCCAGCTGTAGAAACCCTGCCAAATCAGATTGGAGCCTGGTGTAGCCATCTGGTTTCACCAGTCCTCAGTCAAATCGTCCAACCCATGCTAGCATGGAAAGCGGACATTAAACGACGATGATGATTAAAAGAAGGTTTATTTTTACCGTTATAGCACTTTTTGATAAATAAAGTTATTATCTGTAATCATATATCTGTTATTTTATAAACATAAATCTGTCCTCAAATATCTAATGCACTCTGTATATATATATATATATATATATATATATATATATATATATATATATATTCGTATTATTCTTTTATTCTTTTATTTGTTTCAGTCATTTGACTGTGGCCATGCTTGGGCACTACCTTTAGTCGAGCAAATCGACCCCAGGACTTATTTTTTGTAAGCCTAGTACTTATTCTATTAGTCTCATTTGCTAAGTTATGGAGACGTAAATACACCACCATTGGTTGTCAAGCGATGTTGGGGGGACAAACACAGACACACAAGCAGATACACACACACACACACACACACATATTATATATATATATATATATATATATATATATATATATATATATATATATATATATATATATATACATACATACATATATACGACAGGTTTCTTTCAGTTTCTGTCTACCAAATCCACTCACAAGGCTTTAGTTGGCTTGAGGCTATAGTAGAAGACACTTGCCCAAGGTGCTATGCAGTGGCACTGAACCCAGAACCAGGTGGTTGGTAAGCAAGCTACTTACTACACAGCCACTCCTGCACCTTATATATATATATTATATATATGTAAAAATATATATAAATATATATGTATGTGTATGTGTATATATATAATATGTGAAGATGTATATATATAATATGTGAAGATGTATATGCATACATATATATATATATATATATATATATATATATATATATAGATATATTAATAATAATTAAGTGGAGAATGGAGAAACAAACACAAGAAGAAGCAAGTCAATTAGGCTAGTTAGCCATTGATTTAATTATGTGGAGATTATATAATGAGACAGTACCCACACAAACAATCTCCAGGAGTGCCTTCGGATTTAACTATCACCTGGTTGCTGAGATACTTCAGACTACCCCTGAAATATTGAAGCAATCCTATCATATACCTATATATATATATATATATATATATATATATATATATATTGTTTTTCATTCTTGACAACATTTGTCACTAATATATATAGAGAGAAAGAGAGAGAGAGAGAGAGAATCCTCACTAATTACTGCTGCAAACATACCTCCGCAGCAGGTGGATGTTTGTGTGCATATTTACAGTGATATGAAAACTCTGCAGTTTGAGTTTCAGTTCAGTATCATTGCTAAGGTGGCAGTGAAGTGCCAATGAGAGGTTAGTATGGTGAAATGTGAAAACTGCTGGCACCTGGACAACTCAGTCAGCTGAAACTTTTCAATAGCATTCATTGACAATCTATATGTATGTACATGAGCATATATTCATACCAACATACATACATACATACATACATATATAAATACATACATACACACACACATACATAATACATACATATATAAACATACATACATACATATATATATATATATATATACATACATATATATGTGTGTGTGTGTGTGTGTGTGTGTGTGTGTGTGTGTGTGTGTGTGTGTGTGTGTGTGTGTGTGTGTATGTGTGTGTGTGTTGCAGTCAATAAATTGTCGTCGAAATTATGCAAAAATGAAAATAACACTGACATCTCATTTTAACAGATATATTTACGAAAATTACATAGAAAATATCTGGAAATACGAAACAGTACAATAAAATCATCATTGGCTTCAACTAGAACCTCCAGATGACTTCGGAATCTCCTGCAGCTCTTCTGGATGGTCTCTTTGTTTAAGTTTGTGAATGCTGCCATAATCCTTGCCTTCAGTTCATCTTTAGTGTTACAAAGAGTTTTGTTGGTCTCTCACTCAACTGCGTCCCACACATAATAATCAAGGGGGCTGCAGTCTGCAGAGTAAGGTAGCCAAATGTTAGGAGTGATGAAGTTTCAGAAATTGTCTGACAGTCATGATTGGATTCTCCTGCTTGTGTGGAATGGTACAGAGTCCTGTTGCCAAATATAGTGTCTTCCAGCAGCCACTCTCTTGATCCAGGGCAGCACTACTTCCTCCGGGCACTTGATGTAGGCCTCTGTTTCGTATGTGAGGCTGTGTGGGAAGATGAATGAAGGCATAATGTCGCCATCACTATTGATCACTCCAAACACCATGATGTGATCACTCCAAACACCAATATACATATATATATAGATTCACACACACACACACACACACACACACACACACACACACACACACACACACACACACACACACACACACACACACACACACACACACACACACACACACACACATATAGGGTATGAGAGGTATTAGTGTCAAGAAGATCCAAAAGTGTCAGGTAATGCTGAGTAAGTGGTATGGAAGGACCATAGTTAAGCTCCAGGTTCGATAATGATACGAATGGGGAGTCGAATGTGGGTCATGTATTAGCATGCATATATATAATAATTAACAGAATGAGATAAAAAAACCCAAGGCTGTGAACAATTTTCAGAACATTTATAAAGAGAAGGTCTTACAGCTGTTTCTGGGATATTTCATATATCCCTTCATCAGAGACGGTGCAAGAAAATATTTTCTACAATAATTATTACTTAAACATTTTCTTGCACTGTCCTTGATGAAGGGATATATAAAATATCTTGGTAACTGCTGTAAGACCTTCTATTTATAAATGTTCTGAAAACTATTCACAGCCTTGGATTTTTTATCTTGTTCTGTTAATCACTGTATGCATGTATATATATATATATATATATATATATATATATATATATATATATATATATATATATATATATATATATATATATATATATATATATATATATATATATATATATATATATATTAGAAAAAATAATAAGGCACTCAGATATCTGGATGGTTGTACATTTACAGATTTTTATTAATATGTTACATGTTTTATAAATATTAGCGCTTGCACCTATTTTTTGTAGGTTCTTCATATCTAAAGAACCAACACAAATAGATATCTGAGTGCCTTATTATTTTTTCTAATATATAATTCCTGTACATCACCTCCAAACCTTCCAATATATATATATATATATATATATATATATATATATATATATATATACATATACATATACATATACATATATATATATATACATATACATATACATATATGTATATATATATATATATATATATATATATATATATATATATAAATATATATATATGAATATGTGTGTGTATGTATGCGTGTGTATGTATGTGTGTGCGCATGCGTGTGTGTACATATGTGTGTTTGTGTGTTTCCTTGTCTTGACATGTTATATGATGGTTGTAAACGAGTGTCACCATCATACAAGCAGTGTCCTTCATTTCCAATCTTCCTGTGAAAACATGTCTAGTCAAAGTGAAATGTTTGCTTGTTTGCAAACAAAATGAGGGTTGGTGACAGGAAACACCTCCGGCTGTATAGAAAAATGGGTCTCAACGAATTCCATCTGATCCTTGCAAGCATGGAAAAGTGAACAATAAAACAACAATGGTGGTGATGATGATGATGATAGTGATGATGATGATGAACACTAGCTTATATTTAATGTATCAGAGCAATCGTTTGGCTATAGCACCTGTCCATCTGTATAATTACAAAAATGGTAGTAGAGATATGTCATGAATGATATAAGTACATCATTAATTATAGAAAATAGAGAGAGCAAATTAAAAGAGTCACGTAACGGGAATGTCATAATTACTGATTAATAAGTGATACGTAAGTAGCTTTGCTAATCAAAAATCTTTTATCTTGTTTATTTGTTTATTTTTTTTTTTGCTTTGAGATGAAATTTGGCGACAGCCCAAACTCTACCTTTTTTTTATTTATTTATTTGTTTGTTTGTTTGTTTGTTTGTTTGTTTATTCATTTATTTATTTCATTTTTGTATCACACAGCTTGCTGGTTTGCAACCAAAATATTAATATCAGTTATCATGATATAATATATAGGAATGTTATCATATATGGTAGGGATTTACACTGTTGGCATTTTAATGGTGGGGGAGGGGGTGTAGGGGGTGTAGGGGGTGTAGGTGGGTGTAAGAGATGAGGTGGCGAGGGAATGAGAGTGTGTGTAGGGGTGGTAGTGGTGGTGGTGATGGTGATGGTGGTGCTGGTAGTGTTGGTGGTGGGGAATGGCTTCAATTTCAGCAGCAGACTATAGAATGATGATGTCTTCTAGATCACTATTTCCCCCAAATTATTTTTGGGCCACTGATTATCTTTAGTCTACACAACATCCTCCACTGCCTTCCATTCTATTATACATATATGTGTGTATAGAATTACTATGAAGAGTGGGTCACACTACATGATGCAAGAAGATAAGTAACACAGGAAATTTCGTAAAGGGTAGGGAAAAAATAATCCTAACACTGTACCCTGTAAAGAAGGCATTTGTTCAGAACATGAGAGAGAACTTTTAGTTTATGCTCAACCTGCTAGAAATAGCAGTTAATTCTCCATGAAATTACACCAAGTGTTTCTTTTTTGTTTTTTGTTTACTATCAGGGTCTGGCTGAAGAAGCAGTGACCATTACCTATGTGAGACTTCCAAGAAGTGTAAAATTCATGTTGTTAAATTGCTGTAAGCCAACATCTGTAGAAAAAGATATGAATCCATGAACAGGGAGGTGACTTCCAAAGGGATGACTTTTATGGGTAAGAAGGATTGGATATAATGGTTACTGTAGAGCCTAGTGGGTTGGACATGATATGATTGATGATAGGAGGAGAGGTAGTTAACCAGGAGTGCCTGAATGGTTGTGGTATGAGACCATCCTGCTCTAAGATACAGAGGCCATTTTAGAAGTACTGATTGAAAAGACAGAGAGCAGAGACAGCATGTCTGTGTAAACCAGAGACTAGAGTGATAGGTCACCTTTTGTCATTGGCATTGTGAAGTAAAGTTCTTAGCCACAAAACCATTCCTACATATAGATTGCTTTGTTTAATACTCAGTAGTTTCAACATTTTAGTGTATCCAGCTATCACTCAGAAGTGAATATAGGTTGTTAGCATGTACCATTTCACTTATTGTTTTAGGGGTCTGTATAGTTGGGAGTAAATGAGATAGATGGAGAGAGAGAGAAAGAGAGAGAAGGGGCTGCACCAGGACCCAGCGAATACCCATTACAGCTGAGTAGACTGGAGCAACATAATTAAAGTGCCTTGCTCAAGGACCCAATGCACTGCCTGGTCCAGATATTGAACCCATGACCTTATGATTATGAGCTGAACATTCTAACCACTAGGCTACATGCCTTCAAATACATACCTCAGTATTTATGTACAACACTCCTACCCATGCAAACATAGAGAATCGAGAAAAGAGAAAAATAAAAACAATGGTGATTTGTTAGTTTGTGGCTGCTCCCTTATTTTTTTCTCTAAATCAATTTAATACAATGACAGACTATAGCTATTCTTTTTGTAATAAGAATCCATTGTTGCTACACATAATTATGTTATGTATAATACAGCTAGCAGTCAAATAATACATACATATATGCAGATTTGGGTGCACATGTATATACCCCCCCCCCCCCCACATATATAAATATATATATCCTATAAATAATAATAATGGTATTTTCTTATAAGCTTAAAGCTTATAGTAACCACCGTGCAAATGACTAAGGAAAATAATCTAATAATGGGGCATAAAAACCCTCAACAGAAAAAGTAGGCTTTCTCTTATACACTTTTTACTGTCGAGGGCTTATACGCCCCATTATTAGACTATTTTCCTTAGTTATTTGCACGGTGATCACTATAAGCTTTAAGCTTATATAAATGCCATTATTATTATTTACAGAATTGTAAAACTTGACACAGCATAACAAAAGCCATTTGCACCAAAAGCACATAAAGTTTATTTACAAAACAACAGTGAACTAATATAGTTCTTAAATTTGACAGAAAGGAGCAAGCTGGTTCACTGGTGTAATCGGTAACACACATAGTTGCATTAACAAAGGGATGTGGGTTCATGTCCCATGCATATGGGAAAGCCTACTTTTTTCTGTTGAGGGATTATATGCCCCATTATCAAACTATTTTCCTTAGTCATTTGCACAGTGATCGCTATAAGCTTTAAGCTTATAAAAAAATACCAATATTATTATTTACAGAATTGTAAAACTCAACACCACTTAACGAAAACCATTCACACTGAAAGAAAATATATATATATATATATATATATATATATGTGTGTGTGTGTGTGTGTGTGTGTGTGTGTGTGTGTGTGTATGTGTGTATATATAAACTTTACGTTAATTTAAATATGAAGGTTCAATTTCACTGCAGTTTACTGAGGAGAAAAAGATTCTTGCTTATGGTAAAATGTGTAAATTCACCATTTATCAACTCAGTGTCATCCTCTAGTGGAGCCCAGTCCACTCAGCTGGCAAAAGTAAGTAATCCTGCACTGGATTAGCATCCCTCCCATTATAGGGCTGGGGACATAAACCACAGAATCTGGAAAACCAACCTTATGAACCTATGGTTTGGGACAGACCTTTGATTCTTTTTATATATATATATGTACACACACACACACACACACACACACACACACACACACACACACACACACACACACACACATACACACACACACACACACACCTATGTATGCATATATATATGTATGTGTGTGCATGTGTATGTATTTATGTGTTTATGTAACTATATATATATATGGGTATATATATATATGATGTATGTGTGTGTGCATATTTATTGTATTAGTTATAAGAACATGTTTTCATCTTTATTTGTTTGAAGAAATATTTTCAGTAAAGCAACAATTAGTTGCTGTAGAAAAGATTTGTCCATGCTTGTTTTGCATTGCTTTGACTTGATGCATCGTCAAAAAAATCAATGTTCTTTTGATACACTTTGCATTGGCTGAACTAGTACTTAATCTATTATTCAGTTTAATATCACCACTTTACACTTTGTCCTTTGCTGCCTTTAAGCAAAGCTCACTCTTGCAAAATTCTATAAATCAGCAACATAAAAATTCATCACTAAGAAAGCTGTTTGTTTCTCAAAATGGAGTTTGCACTTTCCCAATGATAGAGGAGGCTGGCTGAGGACTTTGCTGAAGTACTGACTGGTTTCTATCAGCTAACTAGAAGGCAGTGGATAAATGCAAGCATAAGCTGAAGTCAAGCCATGATGTAGGAAATCAACTGACCTGGATTGATGGGGATATCAGGAATGCTCTAGAGGTCCGATATGTTAAGTGTCCCCACAAGACTCTGACCAAATTGTGTTGTACTGTTCAGTAACCTTAATCTCTGGTGGTGGAAGTGTGAATATGGAGCATTCCATGAAATGGATGTAGCTTACATCATCTGTATACTGAATGTAAATTTAGAGATGTAAGGAATGCCATACAAAACAAGTACAGCAATGTTGTTGCAAGTATTTGAGCCAAAGTTTCTGCTCTGCTGGTAACATCTTCCTTCCTCTTACCACTCATGAAAGTCCTGAAAGGGGGTTATGGGCTGCTCTTTTCGGGGATATCATAGAGACTTCAGCAAAATTTCCATTAAATCCTCTCTTCTACATCTTAGAAAATGAAATATTTATAATGTGACCTCATGTTTCTTGCACGTTGGAAAAGGATTTGATGGTCACTACTGGAATGCCTTTGATCAAAATCTACTCAATCAGAAATATTAAACAAGAACAACAATAACTGGCTCATAGATTCACAGCTGTTGTTTTCTGTTCAGATTTTGGACATACACAGGCAAAATGATTTGGATGGATAAATAAAAAACAAAAAATGGTAATTTTCCAAGTTTCCTCAATAATTGAACACCTGATCAGTTACTTTGAGCCTGTAGTAGGGAAAATTTATTATGCTTTATTCATTCACATTTTGATTTTAAACTAAAAGTTTAGACATCATAATTCTGAGAAATATAGAACAAAATTTTAATGAAAACATTTACTGTCTTTATTTTGAAGTATTTGAATGTATTTGCTTAATTATTGAGCACTTTGCTCTGATGAGATACAATATGCCAAAACAGACTGTTTGCAGATATAGATAATTAAATGTATATGAAGAAAACATATTACCTTGAATAATTATTAATTTAGTTGCCAGATGAAAATATTCCTCACATGAGTCAGTACCCTTAAGCACACACACACACACACACACACACACACACACACACACACGCAATCACGCATGCATGCATGCACGCACGCATGCACGCACGCACACACGTGTGCGCACGTGTGTGCATTATTTCTCATAACTTGTGTCTGTTTTACTAGGCAGTTTAGCAAAACACTCTTGGTCCAGGACTAAATGTTGAAGACTAATTATTTATTGACAAACCAAAAAAAGAAAAAAGTTCTGTAATTATTACTAAGGTTACAAATGGAATAGATATCTAAAGAAAGGAGTGGATATTTACAAAGACGTGTCTACTTTAGAAGTTGGTTATTTTATTTGATTTTTATTCTACAGTTTTACATTTTTCTTTCTCTTCATGCATATGTAATAAGAGAGTGTTTTGGCAATCAAGCACATAGGTTTGTAAGTACACAAGCACAAACACACACATACACATATACATTCACAAGCACACCTATACATATATATACCTTTAAAATACCAACAAACCGATATTATTGCACCAGAATAGTTTACTAATACACCAGAGAATAATCATCTTAAAAAACAAAAGGATATATATTAATGTTGTTCTAGGTACACTAAAAACATCAGGCTGGTTATGTCTGTAATGCCTTTCATCATACACTGGTCTGCTGGATCAGAGACGGTCTGGACTAAACAATAATTACTACATTGAAACTTATTCAATATCTATTATGATTTGGCAGAATGATGCTAATGATTCTTGTAGCTTTCTTTTTGGCTTTATGTTCTGAGTTCAAATTCTGTCGAGGTCATTTTACCTTTCATGCTTTTGGGAAGAATAAAATAAGTACCAGTCAAATATTGGGGTCAATGTAATCAACTTCCCCTCACTACAAAAAAAATTGCAGGTCTTGTTCCAAAAATCAGAAATAATAATAATAATAGTAATAGTAGTAGTAATAGTATTAGTAGTAGTGATAATAATAATAGTAATAATAATAATAATGATAATAATAATAATAATAATAATAATAATAATAATAATAATTATTATTATTATTATTATTATTATTATTATTATTATTATTATTATTATTATTATTATTATTATTATTATTTTATTGTCTTTGCATAGCTTCTAATGCTGGAGATGTATGACTGTGTCAGCTGTTCACTACCAGTGAAATAAGGTAACATCCCTTATTTTTCGAGCACCATCCAGAGTATTTGAGTGGTTCCAAGCAGTGCTGTTTTCTGCAAGTGCTCCACCCTTATTGCAGCCCCTATTTGTTCCATGTACTTCTCAAGATTTTTACTCACTGTTCCTAGGGCTCCGACAATTATTGGTACAACTACCACCTTTTTTCAGTGGCCACAACTGTTTAACCTCCCAAGCTACCCTGTCATATCTATTGAGTTTTCTTTCTTCCTCATTGTATACTTTGTTGTCAGCTGGTAATGCTATATCTATGATCCAGCATCGTTTACTTTCTTTCTCAACACTATGTCTGGTTTCCTATTCTCTATTGCATGGTCACACTGAATCATAAAATCCCATAGGATCTTTGCATCATCATTTTTAATGATGCCTTTGGGTTTATGTTCATACCACTTTTTTGTTCTGTCAAGTCCATACTTGTTGCAAAGTATCCAATAGACAATCCTTGCTATATTGTCATGATGTTTCTTATATTCTTTCTGGGCTAGTGGCGTACATTGATTGGTAATATGCCATATGGTTTCACTATTTTGTCTACAAGTTCTGCACTTATCACTTTCTGATGTGTTGTATTCTGTATTTGACGCAATTGGTTCTTAATGCTTGCTCTTGGGCAGCACATATTAGAGCCTCTGTTTATTATTCTTATTATTATTTGTAGTAGTAGTAGTAGTAGAATATTATTGTAATAGACGTCACACATTATACAATATTATGAGGTTGCTGATTGAAGATATCGTGTCTACCGGGGGTTTGTACTGTTTGTCAAATCACAATAAAGACCTCTGACAGATAGTACTTTACACAATATTGTGCAGTTCCAAGTAATGCCGACGTTTGCAATACACCTATATTGTAAGGTATTTCTAAAGTTTTCAGAATTTTTTTTCAGATTGGGTGGTATTGAACCCAATGCTCCAATGACAATAGGGATAACCTTTATGTTTCACTCTCATAGCTGTCACATCTTAACGATCTTTCAGTTCCCGATTGTCAAATCCACTTACAAGAGAGAGAGAGAGAGAGAGAGAGAGAGAGAGAGAGAGAGAGAGAGAGAGAGAGAGAGAGAGAGAGAGAGAGACAGAGAGAGAGAGAGAGAGAGAGAGAGAAAGAGAGAGAGAGATGGAATATCCTAGCACTAACATTCTATCTTAAAGCTAATGAGTTAGTGCAACTGTGAACCATTTACATACACCGGAAATAGACCATAGCTCTGTGCGTTCATCACCACGACATAAATTTAAGTTAAGATATATATATATATATATATATATATATGTATATATATATATGTATATATGTATATATATATATATATATATATATATATATATATATATAAATATTGATCGAAGTGTACAGTTGTATATATCCATCACGGCCGATCTTACTAATAGGTTTTGCACTAGATGTTCAACGGAGTGTTAGATAACAGTCGAATTATTTAATCTTGCGCTCTTCAGAGGTAGCTATTATGGAGTGAAATATGGCGACTGCTCTCTATTGGAGGTGAATAGACACATCCGGTTTACGGTTGCTGCGAAAGAGATGAGGAAACGAATCGAGCAGGAGATTGAGTTAAGAGTTATGGTTATTCAACTATCTCTTTCGTATTCATATATTAACAGTTTAGATCTTAATTATATAAAAACAAAATATGAAACCATTATCCTATCCAAATTTAGTTGATTTTGTCAAGCTCCCTTTTCAGTTTGTAAGATAGAAATTTAAATGTAATAAAATGTTTTAAAAGAAATTTAAAGTGCTTACGTGATAACTGTAAACCTACATTTGGGCCACCCTTTATTTATATATATATATATATATATATATATATATATATATATATATATATATATATATATATATATATATATATGTGTGTGTGTGTGTGTGTGAGTGTTTTATGGAATAGCTATATATATATACACATTCAATTATGCAAAATGCACAGCTGTTACTATAAGTAAGTACTCTAAGTGCTATAGATAATTCTTACTTCCTCCTATAAAGATCAAGTTTGCCATAAAAGTACGCTCGCAATATAAATATATATATATATATATATATATATATATATATATATATATACGCGATCACAAGCATACATACATACATACGAACGTAATTATAAAGAACATCAACTGCTTAATGATGAAAAAAGCTATATCCATATGGTAGTGTGTGTATGTGCACGTGAGTGTACGTAATACCTCTAGGGCTCGGCAATGGCCCGAAAAATTCTGTATAGGGTTACAAGCTTGCTTTAGAGTAACGAAGCAGCAATAATTTCAGGAAACCTTCGGCAACAACAACAGCACCAACAACAGCACCAACAACAACAACGACTGCCACTACTACTATGACGACCAATAACGACAACAGCATCATTTCTATAGTAATTGTTGCTATAGAAACGCATTGTTATTATGCAATTCGAAAGATATGGCGGCGGTCTATGTTTCCTATCAAAAATAACTGCAACGCCCCCTTCTGTCATATGTCACTGCCTTTCTTTCTTTCTTTCTTTCTTTCTTTCTTTCTTTCTTTCTTTCTTTATTTATTTCTTTCTTTCTTTCTTTCTTTCTTTAGTCCCCCCCCCCACCGTCTTAGTTTATTTCATTCTATTCTCCTTTTCTTTTTACTCATCCGACATTATCACACAACCATTATTATTAGATCAACCATGTCATGTCAATCCTCTCTGGCACTCAGTGTTTCACGTCAGCATCACACCAACATTATAATCACGTGTATCACGGATTATGTCGGTCCTTCATGGCACTCTAATCTCCCTAGTTATTTCTACATACCTTTTATAGCCACATCCATAATCGATTATGCCAGTTCTGCATTGCACTCCATCTTTCCAATCACTCTCACGACACAGTTATAATGACATCCTCCATCGATTATGCCAATCCTACATTGCACTCCACTCCTTCCAATCAATCCCCAAACACCGTTATAATCACATCCATCATCGATTATGCTAGTCCTGCATTGCACTCCACTTCTTCCAATCAATCCCCAAACATCGTTATAATCACATCCATCATCGATTATGCCAGTCCTATATTGCACTCCACTCCTTCCAGTCAATCTCCAAACACCATTATAATCACACGCGTCATGGACTGTAGAAGTCCTATATGACATCCCAATCATCCAGCTAAATGCAGTGAATCCAAGACAATACCATATTTGATGGTATAAAAGACCCGCGGGCATATTAGTCGAACCCAAATTTCTGAAGCGTATATTCAGGAAAACGTGCGCGCTAGGGACAACATTAACTTATGGCAGGATCAGCATCGTATACAGGATCCGAAGTGGTTTTTTGAGACAGTTTTTTTTTTGTAGGTAAAAATGCGTCTCATGCACAAAAACTAAATATACAACGAAGCAAAAATACTCTGTTAAATATTGCTTGGACCTGCGTGGGTTATATTTTATTGTTACAAAAAGCTATAACACACATATTTCATATCACTACAAGTTTAGTAATCCGAACTTGTTGTACTATACAACACAATCCCAGAAAACTACTACGACGCATTTGTATATTGAATGTCAATTTGGAATTGTAAGGATTGTACCAAACAATCCAGTAACGCTGTTGCAATCATTTGAGTCAAGGTCTCTGCTCTGATGATTACGTTTCCCTTCCTCTTACCACTCATGGAAGCCCTAAATAGAGGTTGTGGGATGCTCTTTTGGGGGTCGGATATCATAGAAACTACAGACAAACCTCCCTTAAACGCTCTCTTCCACATATTGGAAAAAGAAATATTTATAATGTGGTCCTTGTTTCTTGCACATATATATATGTATGTATATACATACATATATGTATGTATGTATGTATGTATGTATGTACATATATATGTGTGTGTGTATGTGTATATATATGTATATATATGTATATACATATATAAACACACACATATTAATATATATTTAAAAGCATACATACACACACACATATAAATTATATATATATATATACATACATACATACACACACACACACACACACACACACACACACATATATATATATATATATATATATATATATATATATATATATATATATGCATGCATATATGGGAACAGGACGTCATCAACTGCGTAAACATGAAGTATGAAAACAAACGAGTTAAATACACAAACAACGAGAGAAAAAAAATAGAAAACAGGACACATAAACACGGAGAACGACCCTTCATCAGTTGTCGGCTGTCTATCTACTCCTCCTTTCGAGCATTCAACGACAATATGAGTCTTCAAAGACAGTTGCTCCCATAAATTCCAAAATAAAATTTTGGATTAATGTAGAGGCAAAGTTGAGAACAAAAACAAGACAGTAGAGACATACAAGGAAACCGAACAAAAACAAATATGGAAGGTCGACAGACCAGAACGAGGACCATCGTTCATCTTTCTTTTCGTCGCATGACTATCTTTCTTTTCTTGCACGACGTTCTAAGCACTGGACGTTTTCTTTCTCTCTCTTCTATCTTTTCTCTTTTCAAAGAAAATATTTCTCCCAGCGTTTGCTATTTTCCTCTCGTTCTCTTTGTCGCTACTCGGAATTTTACGTGCTGTACGCTTCGTCGCTCGATGGAACTTGCATAACGTGAAACTCTGAGAAGCAACATCGGTGAAACCAGCTGCATGCAATAAATAAATATTCTTTACAATAAGCATTGGTTACTTTTCCTTTCATTTATGCAGCGAAAAGCTGTGTGTGTACATATGCATAAAGAGAGAGAGAAGAGAGAGAGAGAGAGAGAGAGAGAGAGAGAGAGAGAGAGAGGGAGAGAGAGAGAAAGAGAGGGAGAGAGAGAGAGAGAGAAAGAGGGGGAGAAAGAAAGAGAGGGAGAGATAGAGAGAGAGGTGGGGAGATGGTGTTGTATTCGTTTGTTTCGCCATAAAATTAGATGCTTTATTTCTTTTCCCCATTAATAGCACAGTCATTTGTATGAGAAAAGATTATAGATGAAGAACCAAATTTGTGGACTATTCAATATCTATTCTTACACGGATTAGTTATTTTCTTATGTAAATGACTACAGATGAGTTGCATTAGACTAGTCACCATCGAGCCAATGAAGAAACGTCCCAGCTTCACATGGCCAACAAACTTGCTAAAAATAGAAGCCAACTCTCCAATGAAATGACGAATTAGGTAACGCAATCAACAGTTTGTTTCAAAATAAGATGCGATGATCTTGATTTGTGAGCCATAGATCATATATTCACTTCAGCGGGACTTGAAGTTAGGTTAAAACAGGAGTTCTCAACCATTTTTTAAATTTACGGACCCCTTTTGATTACTATTTTATTCTGGTGGACCCCATAGCCATTTAATGTTCGAAACAAAAATTTTTTAGGGGCCCTTAAAATACAATGATGAATCTCCAATTTACTATTTTGGTGCTCGAATCTCCCAAAATCTTATATGGACCCCCAGGAGTCATATGGACCCCAGTTGAGAACCACCGGGTTAAAAGAAGACATCACAGGGGTTTTCTGTCGGCGGGCGCCGAATACCCCTCTCATTTATATCATCCATACCTTATCTTTCTTGTCATTAATATTTTTGTCCAGCCCGCTGTGCTTCTGGCAATTCTGTGTACAGCCCATATGGCTATTTCGATGAAATAAAGAAGACATCACAGTACACTTTGCCGATTCCACTATTTAACTACCGCCTTTTTAAATATTATGAAAATAGTAATAACAGTTAAATTAGTAACAACAAACCCAAAAGGACAAAAACAGAAGAACAAAAGAAAAGAGAAAAGAAAAACTGTAAGGTCATAGACTGAGCAATACCATATAATTATAAAGTGGATATCAAAGAAATTAAGGAAATTTAGAGATATCAGGACTTAGTCAGAAAGACTAAGAGACTGTGGATGACTAAGACGACAATTATTCCTGTAGTAGTTGGTGCACTTTGTACAGAACCTAAACTGCTACCTAAGAAACTTAGGGATATTGGAATTAGGACACGCGTTGTCGACTTTCAGAAAAAATACAATCCTGTTTTCTGCAAGAACCCTAAGAAAGATTCTTGAAATTTGAGGATACTTGTTGCCATCAAACCACAAGAAGACATCGTCCGTGCTAATGTAGCATGTAATAATAATAATAATAATAATAATAATAATAATAATAATAATAATAATCTTTTCTACTAAAAGCACAAGGTCTGAAATTTGTGGGGAGGGGACTTGTCGATTACATCAACCCCAGGGTTTCACTGGGATGAAATTTATCGACCCCGAAAGGATGAAAAGCAAAGTCGACCTCGGCGGAATTTGAACTCAGAACGTAGCAACAGAAGAAATACCGCTAAGCATTTCGCCCGGCGAATTACTATTCTGCCACCCTGCCGCCTTGCATGCATTAATAATAATAATAATAATAATAATAATAATAATAATAATAATAATAATAATAATAATAATAATAATAATAATGATGATGATGATGATGATGATAATAATAATAATAATAATAATAATAATAATAATAATAATAATTGAAAAACAACAGACAGAATGATTACGAACGAAACACTTTTGATCAGCGAACGTCTTGATCAGAACTTAATTGAAAAGGAGGGTTGGTTAAAATAATTCAGTAACAATGATGTAAGGAATGGGGGTTAATTATAACACCGAGTTTTTGAGAAGTTAACTAAATCTGATTATAGAACTGGTTCCTTCCTCAATAGCTAAAAACTAACTCCTTAATATTTTCTCTGAGGACCATATTTAAACCCTACTGGGGTTATTTAAGATTTTTAAAACATCGAAAATACTCAAACTTGTTCATCATTTAAATCATTATTACATCATTTGATATACAATGTATCGTTATGAAAACTTTATTACTAATAGTCTTAAATGTAAATACGCCGTTAAAATTCGTAGCTGATGCACATCAGTAATCATAGCAATTGAGCTAGAAAATTTTCTCTTGGCCTAATAAGCAGCAAGTAGCAAGGGCAACAACAAAGAAAACAGTAGAGTACATACTGTAGAAACGAAATGATCGAATTTATTACATACTGACAAAAAAAAAAAAAAAAAAAAAAAAGCAAAAACAAAAAACAACCTACCAGCAAAATTACTGAGGTTATTAATTACTGAAAAGTGCCATTCGCGAAAAAAAACAAAAAAAAAACAAAAAGCAAAAACAAAAACAAAACAAAAGCCTATTTAAGTTAATGTTAGCATACTAAGTGTGGTGAGCTTTGAATACACTGAATTAGAATAACTTTTACGGCGAGGAAATGAGAACATTAGCAGTTCAATGGCTAATTCTATTTTAGTCATTTTGGCAAATACGGAAGGCAACTCCGGACATGTTTCGTTATTATTATATCCCTTCAGGGGAGCATATACTACTCTGTTGTTGCTGACGATATAGTGATGGGACAGTCACAATGTCCCATGTGTAGATGTGTACAATATTGTACACAGGCAGATGTGAAAATTAGCATATCTAAAAACTTAATCACTGAAGCTAATTAACTAATGATTCAATGAGGGGGCTTCTACAAAGTCTGCAAGAAATAGCAGCCATCCATTCTTTATATTACATGCCTACCGTCTTCCAAACCGGAGATCACAGTAAATAACTAGTCTCATATATACAAAACGCAAGATAAAGACGAGATGATCACAGCTTGAATATTCTTCTTTATTATAGAGCAGTTCCATAAGAGCTAACCCTGAGCCTAAACAGTAATGATAACAATGGCTCAGAGACGCCATCTGCATGAATATATTATGCCTATATTACGCACATGAATAGCAGTGCGTTCAAATCTATTGCATCCTTTGTTTATCTGTTTCCAGACAGCACACTGTATTCGATATTGCACTCATTCATCAATCTATTGTGGTTTATGTACAGGGTCACATTTTGAGGAATAAAAAGCTTCAATAACGCTGCGAAGCCAATGATAGATATTTTAGATTAGGAAACTATAAGTTGTACTTATTGTATATCATAAATATGCAGCGTAATTGGTCAGCCGCCAGCAGTGAATTGAGATTTTGTGCAACAAAGTTTGATTTCTAGTTGTGCATGCCATCACATGATATCTTTGAAACACTGTAAAAAAGACATTATCACTCATAGAAGGAGTGTACAGACATTGCATGATCTCGACTGAGACACTATATACAATAATAGCTCAAAACGGTGCAATCTATGTTTGGCAGAAAATTATCATATAAACGACCACACGTCATCAGTGAAAAGAAAGACAGTGCAAATATCAAGTTGCAGATATAGTATGACACCTTTTGCTATTTCTTTTTAAGGAAAGTGACAGAAGTACCGGTGACGTCATACATCATAAGTCTTTTGCTTCAGCAACTACAAGGAAACTCGCTGAGACTGTGCCTAAATTTTTGGATCATAGAAGCACCACACACACACATGCACGCGCGCGCGTATATATAAGTAGCTTGCGGCCACTTTCCAACAATGGTTCCGTGCTAGGATTCAGGAATTTGGACACAGCCAACTTCGATGGCCTTTTCCCGTAGTTGTTGAACCGAAAGATATGTGATAAGCGATGCAACCGGTACTTCCGTCGCTTTCTGTAAATAGAAATTAGCTTTGTCTTTCTATTACTAATTGAAATGCGCGCTGGTGCACGCACGTACACGCACGCGCGCGCGCGCATATATATATACACGTCTATGTATGTATGTATGTATGTTTTTGCGTGTGGGTGTGTGTGGAGGGGATTATGTAGATATAGGTCTATGTATGTGTGTATGTTAAATTAAGGTAATATTTTAAAGCTAATTTAAGAAAAATTAATATCAGTACTACCACCACTACCACCATCATCACCATTATCACCACCATCACCATCACCATCACCACCACCATCACCACATTCCCCACTCGCATTTACCACAGCCATGAACATCTTCATCGCCATCATCTCCAATAGTACCATCGCCACCACCACCGCCGCCGCCGCCACCACTGCCGCCGCCACCACTGCCGCCGCCGCCACCACTGCCGCCGCCGCCACCACCGCAGCCACTAAATAATCCTCTTTGCTCATCCCCTACTCCGTTGCTTTCACGCATCCTGGAATATGGTTACGAGACTTGTTTTCTTAGCATCCCATAGTTGCCATAGTTACCTATGACTCAGATGCGCTGGGTGAGTTATATTTAGGTCAACAACATGGAAGTGTTCTTAGCGATGCAATGTCAAATTAGCCAATAGCGAACGGAATGAAGCACTTCCCCTTATATATATATGTATGTGTGTGTATATATATATATATATATATATATATATATACACACACACACACATGTATACATATATGCATATACACACACGCACATATATATATACATATATGCATATATATATATATCTATATGTAAATGTATATATATATATATATATATATATATATATATATATATATATATATATATATATATATGTATATATACACACACACACATGTATACATATATGCATATACATATATATATATCTATATGTAAATGTATATATATATATATATATATATATATATATATATATATATATATATATATATATATATATATATATATATATATATATATATATATATATATAAACATAATTAAGGGATCAGCAAGCATTTGCTTCACCATATACCGAAGTTCAGAAATAGCAGCTAAAAAAGCTGAGACTCCAACAGATAGCATTACTTGTAACTCACAAAGGCAAAAACAAGAAGAAAAAACAATGAAAACTAACCATTTAAAGTTAATCATAGACGCGTTTCTGGATTATGAATGATAAAATTCAATTTCCGTCATCGGTATGATATTCCAGTAGTACATTCGACTATGCTAGCAAATCGCGCAAGTATGAACGAGTGAACATCATGCCTCGACACAATCTGTTTGTTATATATATATATATATATATATATATATATATAAATGTATGTGTCTCTTCGAAACGCCTGTGTTAGAATAGAGGCAGCTGATGAAGGAAAATGTTCTCTATGTGGCTTGTGTGTTTTCTGTACTCTGGTTATTATTATTTTTTTTGTCTACGTTTTGTTTGCAACGTCCTGTACCCAGATATGCACCTATATATACAGGTAGATGTAGGTATGCACATACTTATACGTATATATGCATATACTCATTTATTATTTGTTTTATATATATATATATAATATATATATAAATGTAGGTGTATCTATCTATCTATCTATCTATCTATCTATCTATTTATCTATCTATCTATCTATCTATCTTTAACTTTTATTGACTTCTCACACTGTTCGTCGCTATAATTAGCTTTACTTAATGATGTCCTTGTTTATCCTCCCCACCCCACAACTTTCGTTCCCCTTCCTTTCTCCTCCGTTTTCCGCCGCCGCCTCCTCTTCCTCATCATCTACCCTTCCATCTCCACCCATTCCTCCTCCTCTTCTTCATACCCCTCATCTTCATCTCCGCCATCCCTTCCTCCTATTCCCCTTCCTCGTCCTCTTCATCGTTCGCTTCCCCTTTTTTTCCCTCCTCCCCAACCACCCCATTCACATTCTCCTTGTCGTAGTCCTTCCTTCCTTCCTTCTTTCCTTCCTTCCTTCCTTCCTTCCTTACTTCCTCGTCTTCTTCCACACTTAGCTCTCAATCTCATTTCATCCTTGACCGAGAAGTCAAAGAATCGAGAACGACCCTGTTATGACAATCTCGTTTGTTTCTTTTCCTACGTTTTTTTACCTAAGTATTTGACCTAAGTATTTGAGTGGTACTTTATTTTATCGGCTCTGGAGGGATGAAATGCAAAGTCCGACCTCAGCGGGACTTGAACTCAGAATACAAAAGCTGGAATATAAAGCGGTTTCCGCTTTTCCGACTTGGGCACAATGCCAGTAGTTTCAAGGAGAAGAGGTTCTTTATCTTATCAACCACAAAAGGCGGATGGATATTTTAAATCAAGCAATGAATAATTCCTAAAAAGAGAGAAGGCCTTCAAGAGTTACTCGTGGGCTAGTGTCCTCTCCTCGTTGTCCTCTTCTATGTCCAAGTGCATACTCAGAGAAGGCCCGAAAGGCAGCACTTCCTTCTCCACCCTCACATTGTCCCTCTGTAATATACCAGTAATATGTCATCGGAAAGCGTTTGTTAGTGAGTGAACATTTCATTGTGTTGTTACAGCTGCATTATAGCAATGAACTTAGTTTGTTCCTTGGCGCATGACTAGTTCTATTCTTTCAATCTCCACCGATTGACGGGGAAATTATTTTTGGTTATCACTAGTTATTATTTGTTTATGTTGGAAGTTACTTTAAGACTAAAGGGTGCGTTGCACTAAATTAGTGCTTTTCGTTTTTGCTTTTTGCTTTTAGATTTATCATTGCGTGATTATCATTCTTTCATATATCTTATTTTGTTCTTAAATCTGCCTTTTCTCAGTGCATTTTTATAATAGTGTTCAGCACAATTAAATTCTCTATTTGTTTTCTTTTTATCGAAGTATATACAGGATATTCTCTTGCTGAAACGAGATGGCAGCTATTCAACTCAAATGCTCTGCTAACCTTAACTTATATTTGTAAAAACTGGAGAACCATCAAAGAAAATTACAAGAGTTTGGATTCGTTCCAAGAAAGAATACCTTGAAAGTATTTTATGTGTAAGACGTTAGTTGGGTAGAATGCAAATAAAGGAAATTAGAGTCATGCTTGAACGATCAGTCACAAAGTAAAAAAATAAATAAAAATAGATGTCACAACATGAGTCATATTTTGAGAGAAGTGGCAATTATTGCGAAAACAAGCCCCGTAGCGGAACCCCGTAGAAAAAGAGACCGGGACATTATTTTACAAAGCAAAATCAAAAGCGAGATTCAAGTTGATAAAAGACAAAAAAAATCTTCCCAAAAGGTGCAAGTAAAATGCATGCACATTTTCATGGCTTCATTAGACAAAGAATGGCACAATTTATGAGCCTTTTTAAGGGGTTCTGAGATTGGTGAGAGAAAGAGCAGAAATTGTTCTAGATTTGAAGACGTGAATGTTTTCAACAGACGGATGCCCTGGTTCTGGAGTATTAAAATGAGCCATAGATTAAGTCTTCCTCTTATGTGTACACATACACACATGCACACATACAGACACACGCATATGTACACACACGCACACACAGTCACGCGCATATATACACAATGTCGTTCAGGGACTGTTGGCACGGGGTGTAATGGCGTTGGTATCTAGTTTCGTAGCCGTTTCCTGCACATTTTTTATTGCATCCGGTAAACCATTCATCACTGTGGTTATGAATGAATGGATGAAAATAAATAAATAAATAGATAGATAAATAAATAAATAAACAACTACAACGTTGACGAAATCAGCAACAACAAAAACAACAACAATAACGCTGATGCCGATGACCACTACGACAACAATTACAAGAAGAATAACAGTAGCAACGAAATAACCGGGGCAGACACGTTGGACAATGTAGCCATAGAGATAGAAAAAAAATGTAAAGAAAATCAAATCAAATAATAAAATATATAAGATAATGAGCGGATCACGGTTCGAGTGCCTGTGGTCATAATATTTTGCTCAGTTAGGCCTGACCAGGTTGTAAATAGTAACAACAACAACAACAACAGCAGTAGTTACTGCAAGTACAACAACAACGCGAGGTTGAATACCAATGTAGTTGGCACTCTGTCGCTTACGACGTCGAGGGTTCCAGTTGATCCGATCAACGGAACAGCCTGCTCGGGAAGTTAACGTGCAAGTGGCTGAGCACTCCACAGACACGTGTACCCTTAACGTAGTTCTCGGGGATATTCAGCGTGACACAGTGTAACAAGGCTGACCCTTTGAATTACAGGCACAACAGAAACAGGAAATAAGAGTGAGAGAAAGTTGTGGTGAAAGAGTACAGCAGGGTTCGCCACCATCCCCTGCCGGAGCCTCGTGGAGCTTTCGGTATTTTCGCTCAATAAACACTCACAACGCCCGGTCTGGGAATCGAAACCGCGATCCTACGACCGCGAGTCCGCTGCCCTAACCACTGGGCCATTGCGCCTCTACTGAATACCAATAGTGACAAAAGAAACCTCAACAACAGCGATGTTTCAACAATAACAATAGCAACAACAAAAGCAGCAGCAGCAGAAAACAACGAAAAGACGTCTCTGCTCGACTTGCTAGATATAGACGCCAAATCTTCAAATCTTTCAAGAATATCAGAAATGGTTAGTGACGTAGCAGAGTGCTTGCTCAACATCAGAGGAAGTGGGGAGGGTAGAGACACATTCTGCATCGTCCCTCCATCTGACTTTAATAACAGGCATAATAAACCAAAGACAATTTTGTGCCCCTTCATACCTGCTCCTAAGGTGCAGGTATCATCCTTGTTCACCTCTTTACCATGCTTCAAGAAATGGAACGACGCGAATCACAAATTTTGTTAATGACAACTAAGTTTTATAGTTGATGTTGTTTAACTTTAACTAAGCCTTAACTGGGGGCCAGAGATATTCCAGCCGTAACGATCATAGCTTCCAATTTCTTGAACTCAGAACGTGAGCAGTTTTCCCAATGCTTTAATGATTCTGTAGCTTGCTGCTTTCACCCTAATTTTGATAAGGCATTTAGTGAAAAAAAATATTATTTTAGAGAAAGATCTTATTCATTAAAAAAGCATATAATGACTAATGTTTAAAATGGTGAAAAACCATACAAAACAAATTTTTATTGAATTTTATTAAACATCTTCTCTCGCAATCTCCCAGAAATTTAATCACGAAATGTTTCGTGTTCCTTGAGACCCACTCGGAGAAACACTAGTGTTGAGGCTGGCTCATATACTGGCTTCAAATTTTGATACAAGTCCAGCAATTCGGGGATAAGTTGATTACATCGATCCCAGTAATCAAGTGGTACCTATTGTATCGACCTCGAAAAGAATAAGGCAAAGTCGACTCCGTTGGAATTTGAACTCAGAACGTAAAGTGGGATGAAATACCGCTAAGTACTTTGCCCGGCGTGCTAACGATTCTGCTAGCTTGCCGCCTTGAGACCACCCCAGATATTGAGCTATATTTAGTTACACTCTTACATATTTACTTATACTTTTAAGTCCAAACTTCGCTGGTGCTGACTTTGCTTTTCGTTCAACACAAAGTGACAAAGTATGCAAGAATCTGTGTATCGCGTGTGCATCTGTGTATGTGTGTACGTGTATGTAACTCACGTATTCCGCGAGAAAAATAATATGTAGGTCACCTTAATATATTCGATGTTGTCTTATCTTTCATAGTTCTTTATTTGTTCAAGCATCGCGATTCTGGAACAAAGCCACGTTCTCTAATACTGCAGCATAAAAGCCAGCACCAGATGTGAAGTCACCCGAAACCGTATTTCCTGATAAGAATATATCACACCCAGCTATGGGCCGAGAGGAAGTTTTCTCTAAAAGGTCGGGCTGAGGTGGCGAATGCGAACATCACATCCGTCATCAACTACTGTTTGACCGTCGTGCCCTGTCCCGACCCTACTATCACGAAACTAGAACGCATACTATTCCGTTTTTTGTGGAGGGGAAGCGTTCCGATGGTTAGGCAATCCATTTGCTGTTAACATCCGTTAAATGGAGGACTGGATATGCCATGGTTGATGATGCGCAGGCATGCGCTGAGACTGCGACATCTCTAGCGTTTCATAGACTACGGTGGACAGGTGCGGTCGCCGTTTGTGAGACAGGCTTTTTCGCAGCTCGTCTCATTTATCGAACTGCAATCATGGATCAAGTAGAGACCGAAGCTGGGTGAATGGCACTGCGAGTGTCACCATGCTCTCGAGCAACTCTGCCATCCGGATTCAAACTTGTGTGATTTCAATTCCATCAAGGCGTTTTATAGAGAATTAGTTGGGTGGGGGTGTACGACGACGTTCTTGGGGAAACTCTGGGCGTCGACAGGGAATATCTAAGTCACCTCTTCAGGACCACTTTCGGGTCACGACCTATAGACAGTTTCCAGAGATCCCTGGCCTGGCAATGCTATCGGGAAGCATTGCCCATTCAAGATAAGGTCTACAGACACAGTTCATAAAACACCGAACCGACCGGCCCGAGATGCAGTCAGAACGACAAAACCGTTCTGCACGCACTCGTGCAATGTCTAAATATTTCAGACCTGTGGGCCTATGTCGAACGACTGCTGTCACGTGTAGGACGAGTCTGGCTGTCAACCGAATCTATCGTAAACACTGCCTCGCTACTTTCCTTTAACCGGGAAGGCAAGGCAGTTTTCATCGTACTGGTGGCTCTAGCGAAAGAATGAGTATGGTGGACTCGTTTGAAAGGCTTGGAGACAAATATTTTCCTCTCTGGCCAACCTCTCATTAACTTTTTCAAGTATTACTTGAAAAGGAAGGTGAGAGTAAAGAAGGAGGTTTTGTCTAATGAAAAGTTTGATAAAAGGTGGGTGAATGTAGCAGAGATGGGACGTATGAATGATGGACCCACTTTGAGCATGAACCTATAAAGCAAAAAGAGGAAGGGCGTTTTGCTCTCATGGTTATTTTTCCGAGGTTACCGAGGTTATTTTTCGTAGATTTTTCTTTCCACGGATAACCCTAGTCAGTGCTATATTTTCTCCACCTTTGAGGAATTTCTCTTGCTAAAACGTTACCGTGTTATCTCTTTGTGTACACGTCCCAAAAGGTTTTCGATCCCTGTTGATCGGTTTTGAAAAGAAAGATTCTACATTGTATTGTCCCCTCTGTGTTCGGCCCTGCGTGGCCTAATAAAGAAATCTATATTAGACACAGTGATTACGTATCGTATGACAGAGGGCATTTTTATGTGCACATGTTCTCACTTCACGCTAGACTATGAACAGAGGTGCTATATGCCAAATGTATGCCCCGCATTCAAAAGGTATGTGGTTCGATATCAATACGCAGCAATCTAGACAAATTATTTTTTCAAAGGTCCTGGTTGACCTTAAATTTGTAAGTGAAAACTGGTAGAGCGAAGGGATGTGTAATTTAA